>NW_027473688.1:150000-155000 GCF_050947335.1 Megachile rotundata | reverse complement strand
CGACGCATCTGCGACGCAACGACGACACGACTTGCGTTCGATAGTTTGTAAGATTTAACCAAGCAAAAAATAGAAAAAAAATCGCTTTCAGGCGTTCGACAACGTCGCATCACGTCGAACGTGAAGTATCCATCGATCCGAACCGCGATCATTTTTTTTCAGCGTTCAACGTTTTTGTCAATTTATCAATAAAAATGATCATGTTCGAGCGGTGGATTAGGACACAAACACGAAACGACGGCGACGTAAATTGTTATTTAACTGCAATTTTTTTCTCTTTTTAACATTTTTTGCCTTTTGCGCGCGTACGTGCGTGCGAGCGTACGTATGTTTGTCATTTGCGTTCGAAAAGCGTGAATTTTAGGACACCTCATCAACATTAGATTTCTCTTAGGGCTTAGGATCGACTGACTCGTGTGCAACGGCTGTTCACACGAAACCCTTCTCCACGTCAGTCCTCCAGGTCCTCGCTGGAGTATTTGCTACTACCACCAAGATCTGCACCGACGGCGGCTCCAGGCAGGCTCACGCCCAGACCCTTCTGCGCACACCGCCGCGACCCTCCTACTCGTCAAGGCTTCATGGAGAACGGGAACTAAATCCCGTTCCTGCGCACTTGCCGTTGACGGCGGAGTATAGGCGCGACGCTTCAGCGCCATCCATTTTCAGGGCTAGTTGCTTCGGCAGGTGAGTTGTTACACACTCCTTAGCGGATTCCGACTTCCATGGCCACCGTCCTGCTGTCTTAAGCAACCAACGCCTTTCATGGTATCCCATAAGCGTCGACTTAGGCGCCTTAACTCTGCGTTTGGTTCATCCCACAGCGCCAGTTCTGCTTACCAAAATTGGCCCACTTGGCACTCTGATCCAAGAAAAATTTTATCAATTTATATCTCGTGGCTTCATGAAAATTCAAGCAAGCCAGAGATCTCACCCATTTAAAGTTTGAGAATAGGTTGAGGTCGTTTCGGCCCCAAGGCCTCTAATCATTCGCTTTACCAGATGAGACTCGTTATGCGTTCGAGTCGAGTGCCAGCTATCCTGAGGGAAACTTCGGAGGGAACCAGCTACTAGATGGTTCGATTAGTCTTTCGCCCCTATACCCAGTTCCGACGATCGATTTGCACGTCAGAATCGCTACGGACCTCCATCAGGGTTTCCCCTGACTTCGTCCTGACCAGGCATAGTTCACCATCTTTCGGGTCCCAACGTGTACGCTCTAGGTGCGCCTCTTCTCGCAATGAGAACGAGACGCCCCGGGAGTGCGAGGCCTAATCGTAACGAGGCCCATCCTCCCTTAGTCGACTTCACGGACGACTTTCACTTTCATTTCGCCTTTAGGTTTATCAAATCCCAATGACTCGCGTACATGTTAGACTCCTTGGTCCGTGTTTCAAGACGGGTCCCGAGAGTACCCAAAGCAATAGCGTCGCCGACCGGTAATTCAAAGTTTGGCCAGTCCAAGGACTCCGCCTGCCAACAGCCCGCCAGGCCCGGTTACGGCGCTAAGTCCGTACATCCGGTATCTAGACTGGAACGAGCTTGCGGCGGTCCTGGACGCAGTGCGTTCGAGAATTTTGCGGCCCGATACCGTCTGAGTACCGTCGCGCAGTCGGCCGGGCATCCAAGGGGCTGTCATCGTACGCTAAAAGCGACGGACAGTCTTCGCCTCGGGCCTTAGACCGACACGCAACGGGTCGCGACGTTCTACTAGGGGAGAAGTGCACGACTACATAGCCGGAACATTCGCCGCGGGTGGTGTGCCCACGCCGATGGGAAACCCGCCGTAACGGGACCATCCGGGGCACTATCGCACCAACACGGGAGCCAGCTTCGTTGACGATGAATCTCCCCATTCGATCTTTTGGGTTTCTCGGGTTTACCCCTGAACGGTTTCACGTACTCTTGAACTCTCTCTTCAAAGTTCTTTTCAACTTTCCCTCACGGTACTTGTTCGCTATCGGTCTCGTGGTCATATTTAGCCTTAGATGGAGTTTACCACCCACTTAGGGCTGCACTCTCAAGCAACCCGACTCTAAGGAGAGATCCACCCGAGACGCGTACCGGTCGCTACGGGCCTGGCACCCTCTATGGGTAAGTGGCCCCATTCAAGATGGACTTGGACGCGATTCGATGTCTCGGGATAAACGGATCCTCCTGAACACTACATTTCCCAGCGGCGTTAACCGCGGGATTCAGTGCTGGGCTCATTCCTGTTCGCTCGCCGCTACTAAGGAAATCCTTGTTAGTTTCTTTTCCTCCGCTTATTAATATGCTTAAATTCAGCGGGTAATCTCGCCTGCTCTGAGGTCGTCGAAATTTTATTATTTCTTTTCAAAGTTATACCACAAACTGTACGCTCTTTTCGGGGTTTCGACACGTAATACGAAAGGTATATTAATACCAACGACGCACAGGGATTATGTCGTTCGATTTTTTCCTTGTATCGTTCGATAACCAACTATTTTTCTCTTTTCGGATCAACACAATATCGTCGACTACTCGAAGGTACGTACGAGCCAAAATGAAAGCTCGGTGTCTCCTCTCTCTTTTGTTCGACAAAAGAAAAAAGGCACTTAAAACGCCGCATATTCGGGCAGGCGGGACAACGACAAAAAAAAAAAACGACGACGACGACGTCCGGTTGTTCTCGACTCGCGTCGGAGTATATATGTATATATTATAATCGGATATATCTTTTTATCTATCCAGGGCGCGTTAAAACAAACGACGAGGAGAGACTACGACAACGAGGAGATAAAGGTCGGACACCTTTTCTTCTTACCCTCGGCGCGCTCTCGCACACGATCGTTTCATGTTTCTTTTGTCCCCTAAAGGATACATATACCGTTACAACATATTTACGTTCGAATATACACTCGACGGTCGATAAACCGTAAAGACGCATCGTCCGATACGTTTTTTCTTTTGCTGTCGCGTTCCGACGCAAAATCCCAAGAAAAGGGCGAGAATGCCAGAGACAGCCATGTAAACCATCGGTGACTTATCATGGTCCAGAGAATAAAGGGTTAAAGGAAAAAAGAAATCCCATTTTTAACGTGCGTGGTACACCTTCGTCGTGTATATATCGTTCGATGAAACCACGAGCGCACAAAAGGAGGAACAAAAGCGTTTCGAGATCGATCTTCGGTGTAAATGTCATTGTTCATTTGCGTTCGACCGTTGTTCGATAAAAGAAATTTAACACACGAACAACAATGAAGGGAGACTCTCGCAAGACGATCACCAAATAAGCGTTTATCGTTCGATCGGTCCGGGTTTTTCAACGTCCGTCCGGCACAATTATGCACTTCGAGGACTGGACGACCGGAACCCGTATTGGGATCGCGCGGTCTTCCGCTTCTAATCAACGACAACGAAGCGATCTGCGCTTGTAAATGTTAAAAAAAACGTGGCGAAGCTACGATCTCGTAATAATTTAACCGTGAAAGAGCTTCCGTCGCACGTTTATTTTTAACTTTTCCCCTCGTTGTATAAACTTTCGCACCGTCGAAAAAAAAATTCGACAATCATTTCAGACAACGTCGGGAGCGCGGAGAAACGCCGTAAACACGCTCTACTCTCGGCTTGCTTCCTTCAATTGGTGTCTAACAATTCTCTCGCAGGGCGAAGAATCATTTTCTCTCTCGTCTAAATATCCTTCTGTAGTTAGGTGTTTTCGACTCGGGAGCGCTCTTTCACGGGCGGTCGTATATGGTCTCTTTTAGGGGTTTAACTAGAAACCACGACTCACGCAAGCCGAGATAAGCGCATTCCGCCGAGAAGATCCTAAAAACTAAGAATTGCGAGATATACGAAAATGTTCTTCTGTCGCCTGTGAAAAAAATGAACACTAGCAAAGAGAGGGCGAGACACGAACGTTCCATTTAACATTCTCCGCGTCAAACGCCGACGAAATGTCCAACCATCGCTCGTACGTTTTCGCCAATTTCGCAAGTTGTTCTCTCTCTCGCGTTCGACCATCGGATCCCGCTCCGAAACGTTCGACTTTTCGGCGTTTAACAGTTTCGTTTTATCTAGTCGAACGACGAGCGGTACCGAAAAAAATTTAACAATGAAGAGAAAACCTTTTGCTGCTAAAGGCAAACGCAAGCAGTCTTTAGTTATATAAACGACCCTCAGCCAGGCGTGGTCCAGGAATTGTATCCGTGGACCGCAATGTGCGTTCGAAATGTCGATGTTCATGTGTCCTGCAGTTCACACGTTGACGCGCAATTAGCTGCGTTCTTCATCGACCCACGAGCCAAGTGATCCACCGTTCAGGGTAATCGTATAAAAATTTTTGTTCATATTTAACAACTCAGCGTCTGAAAACCAGTATGTACGTGATTTATTTAACCTGGTTTATAAATTCGTTCGATTGTCCATAGAATACTAACTCCAATCCAAGCGCAAGATCGAGTATCGGTATTCGGACGTCGTCCCGTCATAGCTCTGTTCACAGATTTACCCGAGCTGATTGATGATTAAGACGACACGATAACGTCCATGGACGGGTAAAGGACCGTATAAAACTACAGAACCGCCGATGAAACAACGCTCTGTGACGCATTTCTCTTCGTGCGGCGAGTTTTCAGTCCGTTCCGGGTGGTAAAGTCATTCAAAAACCGTGGAAAATACGAAACGCGCTGTCGCGCGTAACACAGAGTCTCCTGCTCGCTGCTTACATATATTGGACGTCTTGGCGGTATCGCGAGATTCAATACGGACACTCCATGGCCGGCGTCAGATCGGTCTACCAACGAAGGAGACTACGCTATCGTTTTCGCTTCTCAGCCGGTCCGTAAAGCGATACGTTACCATATCGTCCGTCGTAAGCAGGCGGACTCTCGTGAAGTTGCGACTTCGTTCGTCGAAGCGGTTTCGTGGTTCGATTTCCATCGGTTACCCGGACACCCCCCGCGTGAAAGCCTCCGTGTCACACTCTAAATTTCGTTTCTCGTTTAACACGAAATAGAGAGAGGCTAAAAGGGGGTGTT
>NW_027473688.1:130000-145000 GCF_050947335.1 Megachile rotundata | reverse complement strand
ACGATACACACCGTAATAATATTTTTTGTACGTATAAGCGAAAACTCGATGTAATATCGAGAAATCACCCGTACCGAAAACTCTTCACTTTGGAAGAAGTTTCCATTTCAGAAACCGTTTTTACGAGTCATAGTTACATATTATTTCGTTTCAATATCTCTGCGCTGTACGTATAGTGAAGCATTTATTTAATATTTTACTTCATCGTACCGAAAAACTCTCCGCGAAGAAGAAGTTTTCTCGCGCATCGAGAAAATATTTAGGCGTTCGAGACGCACAAAACATTAAGGGGACGTAATATCATTTCTGAATTTCGGAATAAATATTCCGTTTCAAAATTTTTTAGCCTCTCGACTGAAGGCGTTGTAACGAACAAGTTCGTTCAACACCACTATCTAATTCATTTTTAAAATAAATTTTATAAAACCTTTTTTGGCCCGTTTTAGAACGGTCGGTTTTATTCTATCCCTTTTTAATTTTTAGTAGCCTGTGCCGCTTGAGTCAGTACAACGTACACACCAAAGTGCATACGAGTCACCAGCCTCATGTTAAAGGTTCGTCGCATATGTGCCATTTGGTCTTAGACGCCGACACGCGACAATGCAGTGTGGAGAAAATCCTGCATCGATACCGAGAACACGAACAGTCGAGGCAACACGAAGTTACGCACGAGGAGCGGTGGACTAGTTCTCAACCGAGGTCATAGAATAGCCACGCGCCCGACTCTGTTCCGTCTGGTACGATCGGACCGAACGTCTCCTTATAGGTACCGAACGGCCGGCCGGATGGTCGGCGACGCCGGCCGTTACGCACGGGCGCTTACGATGCTAACGCGCGATCCGAACGTGCCAATTCGAAAGTGCGGTAAAACTTAGCGCGAAAAAATCGATTTTTCAAAAAGTTGTCAAACACGCTAAAAAGTATACGGACGATGTTTTAACAATTATTTTACGAAATTTAATGACAAAATTAATCGAAAAAAAATTTTTTTTCCTTTTCTCGCCAAAATAAATACCAAACGAATTTCTAACGTAATAAACGAGTAACAAATAACAGTATACGTCCAAATAACATACAAGAATCGAGAAAATATTTATATTTTTTCAAAAAATTGAGCAAAAATCTCTCCGCATAGTCGGTTCGGTGCCGAGTCCGAACGTACCAAAGTCCCTCCGGCATAGTCGGTTCGGTGAATCGACGACTGACAACCTATATAAAAAACGATTAAAACCTATAGAATAACGTATCACTAGAACATTTATACCATTTTGGCACGTTCGGATTCATAATTAACGAAATTATCGAAAATTTTTCATTGCGCATAGTCGGTTCGGTGAAAAGGTGACTGACAACCTATATTAAAAATGATTAAAACGTATAGAATAACGCACTACTAGAACATTTATACCATTTTGGCACGTTCGGATTCATAATTAACGAAATTATCCAAAATTTTTCGTTCCGCATAGTCGGTTCGGTGAAACGATGACTGACAACCTATATAAAAAACGATTAAAACCAATAGAATAACGTATTACTAGAACATTTATACAATTTTGGCACGTTCGGATTCATAAATAACAAAATTATTGAAAATTTTTCGTTCCGCATAGTCGGTTCGGTGGACCGTCTGATGCGAGACAATGTCCCACCGGCATAGTCGGTTCGGTGAATCGACGACTGACAACCTATATAAAAAACGATTAAAACCTATAGAATAACGTATCACTAGAACATTTATACCATTTTGGCACGTTCGGATTCATAATTAACGAAATTATCGAAAATTTTTCATTGCGCATTGTCGGTTCGATGAAAAGGTGACTGACAACCTATATTAAAAATGATTAAAACGTATAGAATAACGCACTACTAGAACATTTATACCATTTTGGCACGTTCGGATTCATAATTAACGAAATTATCCAAAATTTTTCGTTCCGCATAGTCGGTTCGGTGAAACGATGACTGACAACCTATATAAAAAACGATTAAAACCAATAGAATAACGTATTACTAGAACATTTATACAATTTTGGCACGTTCGGATTCATAAATAACAAAATTATTGAAAATTTTTCATTGCGCATAGTCGGTTCGGTGAAAAGGTGACTGACAACCTATATTAAAAATGATTAAAACGTATAGAATAACGCACTACTAGAACATTTATACCATTTTGGCACGTTCGGATTCATAATTAACGAAATTATCCAAAATTTTTCGTTCCGCATAGTCGGTTCGGTGAAACGATGACTGACAACCTATATAAAAAACGATTAAAACCAATAGAATAACGTATTACTAGAACATTTATACAATTTTGGCACGTTCGGATTCATAAATAACAAAATTATTGAAAATTTTTCGTTCCGCATAGTCGGTTCGGTGGACCGTCTGATGCGAGACAATGTCCCACCGGCATAGTCGGTTCGGTGAATCGACGACTGACAACCTATATAAAAAACGATTAAAACCTATAGAATAACGTATCACTAGAACATTTATACCATTTTGGCACGTTCGGATTCATAATTAACGAAATTATCGAAAATTTTTCATTGCGCATTGTCGGTTCGATGAAAAGGTGACTGACAACCTATATTAAAAATGATTAAAACGTATAGAATAACGCACTACTAGAACATTTATACCATTTTGGCACGTTCCTATTCATGATTAACGAAATTATCGAAAATTTTTCATTGCGCATAGTCGGTTCGGTGAAACGGTGACTGACAACCTATATTAAAAATGATTATAACGTATAGAATAACGTATCACTAGAACATTTATACAATTTTGGCACGTTCGGATTCATAAATAACAAAATTATTGAAAATTTTTCGTTCCGCATAGTCGGTTCGGTAGGCCGTCCGACCGGGACCAAGTCCTTCCGGCATAGTCGGTTCGGTGAAACGATGACTGACAACCTATATTAAAAACGATTAAAACCTATAGAATAACGTATTACTGGAACATTTCTACCACCTCGGCACGCTCGGATTCATAAATAACAAAATTATTGAGAATTATTCGTTCCGCATAGTCGGTTCGGTGAAACGATGACTGACAACCTATATTAAAAACGATTAAAACCTATAGAATAACGTATTACTGGAACATTTATACAATTTTTGCACGTTCGGATTCATAAATAACAAAATTATTGAAAATTATTCGTTCCGCATAGTCGGTTCGGTGAAACGATGACTGACAACCTATATTAAAAACGATTAAAACCTATAGAATAACGTATTACTGGAACATTTATACAATTTTTGCACGTTCGGATTCATAAATAACAAAATTATTGAAAATTATTCGTTCCGCATAGTCGGTTCGGTGAAACGATGACTGACAACCTATATTAAAAACGATTAAAACCTATAGAATAACGTATTACTGGAACATTTATACAATTTTTGCACGTTCGGATTCATAAATAACAAAATTATTGAAAATTATTCGTTCCGCATAGTCGGTTCGGTGAAACGATGACTGACAACCTATATTAAAAACGATTAAAACCTATAGAATAACGTATTACTGGAACATTTATACAATTTTTGCACGTTCGGATTCATAAATAACAAAATTATTGAAAATTATTCGTTCCGCATAGTCGGTTCGGTGAAACGATGACTGACAACCTATATTAAAAACGATTAAAACCTATAGAATAACGTATTACTGGAACATTTATACAATTTTTGCACGTTCGGATTCATAAATAACAAAATTATTGAAAATTATTCGTTCCGCATAGTCGGTTCGGTGAAACGATGACTGACAACCTATATTAAAAACGATTAAAACCTATAGAATAACGTATTACTGGAACATTTATACAATTTTTGCACGTTCGGATTCATAAATAACAAAATTATTGAAAATTATTCGTTCCGCATAGTCGGTTCGGTGGGCCGTCCGAGCACGACCAAGTCCGTCCGGCATAGTCGGTTCGGTGAAACGATGACTGACAACCTATACTAAGAACGATTAAAACCAATAGAATAACGTATTACTAGAACGTTTATACAACTTTGGCACGTTCGGATTCATAAATAACAAAATTATTGAGAATTATTCGTTCCGCATAGTCGGTTCGGTGAAACGATGATTGACAACCTGTATAAAAATTGTTCATAACCGATAAAGTAACGTATTTCTAGCACCGATATACCGTTTCGGCACTTTCGGATACATAATTAACGAAATTATCGAAAATTTTTCATTCCGCATAGTCGGTTCGGTGAAACGATGACTGACAACCTATAATAAAAACGATTAAAACCTATCGAATATCGTATGACTAGAAGATTTATACCGCTTTGACACGTTCGGATTCATAAATAACAAAATTATTGAAAATTATTCGTTCCGCATAGTCGGTTCGGTGGGCCGTCCGAGCACGACCAAGTCCGTCCGGCATAGTCGGTTCGGTGAAACGATGACTGACAACCTATACTAAGAACGATTAAAACCAATAGAATAACGTATTACTAGAACGTTTATACAACTTTGGCACGTTCGGATTCATAAATAACAAAATTATTGAGAATTATTCGTTCCGCATAGTCGGTTCGGTGAAACGATGATTGACAACCTGTATAAAAATTGTTCATAACCGATAAAGTAACGTATTTCTAGCACCGATATACCGTTTCGGCACTTTCGGATACATAATTAACGAAATTATCGAAAATTTTTCATTCCGCATAGTCGGTTCGGTGAAACGATGACTGACAACCTATAATAAAAACGATTAAAACCTATCGAATATCGTATGACTAGAAGATTTATACCGCTTTGACACGTTCGGATTAATAAATAACAAAATTATTGAAAATTATTCGTTCCGCATAGTCGGTTCGGTGGGCCGTCCGAGCACGACCAAGTCCGTCCGGCATAGTCGGTTCGGTGAAACGATGACTGACAACCTATACTAAGAACGATTAAAACCAATAGAATAACGTATTACTAGAACGTTTATACAACTTTGGCACGTTCGGATTCATAAATAACAAAATTATTGAGAATTATTCGTTCCGCATAGTCGGTTCGGTGAAACGATGATTGACAACCTGTATAAAAATTGTTCATAACCGATAAAGTAACGTATTTCTAGCACCGATATACCGTTTCGGCACTTTCGGATACATAATTAACGAAATTATCGAAAATTTTTCATTCCGCATAGTCGGTTCGGTGAAACGATGACTGACAACCTATAATAAAAACGATTAAAACCTATCGAATATCGTATGACTAGAAGATTTATACCGCTTTGACACGTTCGGATTAATAAATAACAAAATTATTGAAAATTATTCGTTCCGCATAGTCGGTTCGGTGGGCCGTCCGAGCACGACCAAGTCCGTCCGGCATAGTCGGTTCGGTGAAACGATGACTGACAACCTATACTAAGAACGATTAAAACCAATAGAATAACGTATTACTAGAACGTTTATACAACTTTGGCACGTTCGGATTCATAAATAACAAAATTATTGAGAATTATTCGTTCCGCATAGTCGGTTCGGTGAAACGATGATTGACAACCTGTATAAAAATTGTTCATAACCGATAAAGTAACGTATTTCTAGCACCGATATACCGTTTCGGCACTTTCGGATACATAATTAACGAAATTATCGAAAATTTTTCATTCCGCATAGTCGGTTCGGTGAAACGATGACTGACAACCTATAATAAAAACGATTAAAACCTATCGAATATCGTATGACTAGAAGATTTATACCGCTTTGACACGTTCGGATTAATAAATAACAAAATTATTGAAAATTATTCGTTCCGCATAGTCGGTTCGGTGGGCCGTCCGAGCACGACCAAGTCCGTCCGGCATAGTCGGTTCGGTGAAACGATGACTGACAACCTATACTAAGAACGATTAAAACCAATAGAATAACGTATTACTAGAACGTTTATACAACTTTGGCACGTTCGGATTCATAAATAACAAAATTATTGAGAATTATTCGTTCCGCATAGTCGGTTCGGTGAAACGATGATTGACAACCTGTATAAAAATTGTTCATAACCGATAAAGTAACGTATTTCTAGCACCGATATACCGTTTCGGCACTTTCGGATACATAATTAACGAAATTATCGAAAATTTTTCATTCCGCATAGTCGGTTCGGTGAAACGATGACTGACAACCTATAATAAAAACGATTAAAACCTATCGAATATCGTATGACTAGAAGATTTATACCGCTTTGACACGTTCGGATTAATAAATAACAAAATTATTGAAAATTATTCGTTCCGCATAGTCGGTTCGGTGGGCCGTCCGAGCACGACCAAGTCCGTCCGGCATAGTCGGTTCGGTGAAACGATGACTGACAACCTATACTAAGAACGATTAAAACCAATAGAATAACGTATTACTAGAACGTTTATACAACTTTGGCACGTTCGGATTCATAAATAACAAAATTATTGAGAATTATTCGTTCCGCATAGTCGGTTCGGTGAAACGATGATTGACAACCTGTATAAAAATTGTTCATAACCGATAAAGTAACGTATTTCTAGCACCGATATACCGTTTCGGCACTTTCGGATACATAATTAACGAAATTATCGAAAATTTTTCATTCCGCATAGTCGGTTCGGTGAAACGATGACTGACAACCTATAATAAAAACGATTAAAACCTATCGAATATCGTATGACTAGAAGATTTATACCGCTTTGACACGTTCGGATTAATAAATAACAAAATTATTGAAAATTTTTCGTTCCGCATAGTCGGTTCGGTGGGCCGTCCGAGCACGACCAAGTCCTTCCGGCATAGTCGGTTCGGTGAAACGATGACTGACAACATATATAAAAAACGATCAAAACCTATAGAATAACGTATTGCTAGAACATTTATACCACTTTGGCACGTTCGGATTCATTATTAACGTAATTATCGAAATTTTTTCATTCCGCATTGTCGGTTCGGTGAAACGATGATTGACAACCTATATAAAAATTGCTCAAAACCAATAAAGTAACGTATATCTAGCACCGCTATACCGTTTCGGCACGTTCGGATTCATAAATGTCGAAATTAACGGAGAAACATCGTTCCGCATAGTCGGTTCGGTGAACCGATGACTGACAACGCATATAAAAAACACTTAGAATCGATGCCGTAGCCGATTTCTATTGCCGCTAGAACGTTTTGGTACGTCCGAATTCAATATCGTAGAAATCATCCACGAAACTCTGTTCCGCATAGTCGGTTCGGTGGACCGTCCGAGTGCGACCAAGTCCCTCCGGCATAGTCGGTTCGGTGGATCGGCTACTGACAACCTATTGAATTATTGCTTAGAATAGATAAAGTAACGTATTTCTAGTGTCCCTATACCGTTTTGGCACGTTCGGATGCACTATTGTAGATATTATCGATAAAACTCCGTTCCGCTTAGTCGGTTCGGTGAACCGATGACCGACAACGCATAGAAAAATCACTCAGTATCGATACTGTAACAGATTTCTATTACCGCCATAACGTTTTTGTACGTTCGAATTCAAAATGGTAGAAATTATCGACGAAACTCCGTTCCGCTTAGTCGGTTCGGTACGGAGCGCAACCGCGACGATGTCCCCCCGGCATAGTCGGTTCGGTGGATCGGCTACTGACAACCTATTGAATTAATGCTCAGAATCGATGCAGTAACGTATTTCTAGCATTCCTATACCGTTTTGGCACGTTCGGATCCACTATTGTACATATTATCGACAAAACTCCGTTCCGCTTAGTCGGTTCGGTGAACCGATGACCGACAACGCATAGAAAAATCACTCAGTATCGATACTGTAACGGATTTCTATTACCGCCATAACGTTTTTGTACGTTCGAATTCAAAATGGTAGAAATTATCGACGAAACTCCGTTCCGCTTAGTCGGTTCGGTACGGAGCGCAACCGCGACTATGTCCCCCCGGCATAGTCGGTTCAGTGGATCGGCTACTGACAACCTATTGAATTAATGCTCAGAATCGATGCAGTAACGTATTTCTAGCATTCCTATACCGTTTTGGCACGTTCGGATCCACTATTGTAGATATTATCGATAAAATTCCGTTCCGCTTAGTCGGTTCGGTGAACCGATGACTGACAACGCATAGAAGAAACACTTAGAATCGATACTGTAACGGATTTCTATTTCCCCCCATAACGTTTTTGTACGTTCGAATTCAAAATGGTAGAAATTATCGACGAAACTCCGTTCCGCTTAGTCGGTTCGGTACGGAGCGCAACCGCGACTATGTCCCCCCGGCATAGTCGGTTCGGTGGATCGGCTACTGACAACCTATTGAATTAATGCTCAGAATCGATGCAGTAACGTATTTCTAGCATTCCTATACCGTTTTGGCACGTTCGGATCCACTATTGTAGATATTATCGATAAAATTCCGTTCCGCTTAGTCGGTTCGGTGAACCGATGACTGACAACGCATAGAAGAAACACTTAGAATCGATACTGTAACGGATTTCTATTTCCCCCCATAACGTTTTTGTACGTTCGAATTCAAAATGGTAGAAATTATCGACGAAACTCCGTTCCGCTTAGTCGGTTCGGTACGGAGCGCAACCGCGACTATGTCCCCCGGGCATAGTCGGTTCGGTGGATCGGCTACTGACAACCTATTGAATTAATGCTTAGAATAGATAAAGTAACGTATTTCTAGCATTCCTGTACCAGTTTGGCACGTTCGGGTGCGCAATTGTTCGAGTTATCGACGAAACTCCGTTCCGCATAGTCGGTTCGGTGCGTCGTTTACATTTTCTAAGTCCTGGCCGCGTATTGCTTTCTCATTTCCAAAGTCCTGGCCGCGTATTGCTTTCTCATTTCCATAGTCCTGGCCGCGTATTGCTTTCTCATTTCCAAAGTCCTGGCCGCGTATTGCTTTCTCATTTCCAAAGTCCTGGCCGCGTATTGCTTTCTCATTTCCAAAGTCCTGGCCGCGTATTGCTTTCTCATTTTCAATGTCCTGGCCGCGTATTGCTTTCCGTCTTTCTAACATCCGACCGTGTAGTACTTAGCATTTTCGAAGTCTCAGCCGCGTTATGAGATTTATTTTTTTAAGTCCGCCGGCGCTCATGGCTTTATTTTTTTCTCTACGCGCGCGCGCGTGCCTTTCTATTTTTTTTCTAAGTCCAACGGCGTATTGCTTTCAAAAAATTTTCTTCGCGCTTCGCGCGAACGAGGAACAAAAAAAAAATTTTTTTTTCCTCTCCTCTCACTTACTTTCCTTGCCTTTCCCCCCCCTTCTTCACCCTTTTCTTCACACTTTCGCTCTCTATATAATATATATATTATTATGTCTAATAATATAATCAACTATTATTTATTATATTAATATTATAATATAATATAATTTATAAGTGTGATGTTAAAACCTCATTCACACTCTCAAACTTATAATTAATTTGATCTCTCCAACACTTTTATTAGGGGCCTTTCTCCTCAAATCGTAATGTTCCACTGTAACATCGTGGACATAGATACTGAGGATAGACCACGGAGAGATCATATATTTCTGACACTTCTTGTATTAGAAACTTTGCGTTTCGTTGCTTTCGCAGATGTTCGTCGTCCACATCTTGTTGTGCGAGTCGCATATCTCAACCTTCGTTCTTTAATTCTCACAAAGTTGTACGAAGTCGCGAAATAAACATGTATCTCGCATTCGTACGAGAGGTGTCTGGCCTTCCTCAGAACACCTCTCTCTTTATTAGTACGATCTAAGTATATATCTCGTGTGTCTCGTGCCGAAGTCCAGAAAAATTTCTATAAACTTTGCCTTTTTTCCATACGGCAGACACATTTTTGCTTAGGACACCTCTATTTTGCTTTGCAAAATTTTATATAACTTTATTTTGGGGACGTAATCTTAGCATGTATTATTCGATGTATTTTAACATCAGTTACTTCTCGTCATTCGCCACAGTTCTGCTTTTTACCACACTTTGGGTCCTTTTCAACCCGCGGTAACATTTGGCGGAGAGCGACGCTGCCCCATCGTCCGGCATGTTCGGACCGTCGTCTCCCATATAGATACCGAACGGCCGTCCAAATGGTCGGCGACGCCGGCTCTTACGCACTGAACCTTATAGTGAAAAAGTGCGATTTTTGCTCAACTTTTCAAAAGTCGATTTTTACTTTAAAAATTTTACGAACTTCCCAACTTACGTTGTCGTTCGTCATATTTCCATGCACCACCAATTGCCATTTCATATCATTTCTCATGGTACGAAAGTATCGAAGTAAAAATACTTAGTCTTTCGTACGAGAGAAATTTTGCCTTAGGACACCTTCACAGTTCGTGTAAAATTTCATTAATTTTACTTTGAACATAATTCTAGTTTATGTCAGATCGATGCATTTTAGCAACGATTATTCGTACTTGCCAAAGTTCCGCTTATACGTATATTGGGTCTGTTTGACCCGCGGTAACTTATGGCGGAGAACGACGCTGCCCCATCGTCCGGTATGTTCGGACCGTCGTCTCCCATATAGATACCGAACGGCCGTCCAAATGGTCGGCGACGCCGGCTCTTACGCACTGAACCTTATAGTGAAAAAGTGCGATTTTTACTCAACTTTTCAAAAGTCGATTTTTACTTTAAAAATTTTACGAACTTCCCAACTTACGTTGTCGTTCGTCATATTTCCATGCACCACCAATTGTCATTTCATATCATTTCTCATGGTACGAAAGTATCGAAGTAAAAATACTTAGTCTTTCGTACGAGAGAAATTTTGCCTTAGGACACCTTCAGTTCGTGTAAAATTTCATTAATTTTACTTTGAACATAATTCTAGTTTATGTCAGATCGATGCATTTTAGCAACGATTATTCGTACTTGCCAAAGTTCCGCTTATACGTATATTGGGTCTTTTTGACCCGCGGTAACTTTTGGCGGAGAACGACGCTGCCCCATCGTCCGGTATGTTCGGACCGTCGTCTCCCATATAGATACCGAACGGCCGGCCGGATGGTCGGCGACGCCGGCCGTTACGCACGGGCGCTTACGATGCTAACGCGCGATCCGAACGTGCCAATTCGAGAGTGCGGTAAAACTTAGCGTGAAAAAATCGATTTTCCAAAAAGTTGTAAAACACGTTTAAAATGATGATAAATGAATTCGTGTATAAAAAATTTTTTTTTTCGGTAGAAATTGAGAAAAAACCGCTCCGCATAGTCGGTTCGGTGAAACGATGACTGATAACCCATTAAAATAATGATCAGACCTGTTAGAGCATTGTATTCTTAGTACTCCTATATGGTTTTGGTACGTTCGGATTCATAAATGAGGAAGTTATTAATAATAAATCGTTCCGCATAGTCGGTTCGGTGAAACAATGACTGATAACCCATTAAAATAATGATCAGACCTGTTAGAGCATTGT
This sequence comes from Megachile rotundata, assembly GCF_050947335.1. Lineage (NCBI taxonomy): Eukaryota > Metazoa > Arthropoda > Insecta > Hymenoptera > Megachilidae > Megachile > Megachile rotundata. The sequence continues at coordinate 133,559 of NW_027473688.1, read as the reverse complement.
ATTCTTAATACTCCTATATGGTTTTGGCACGTTCGGATTCATAAATGAGGATGTTATTAATAAGAAATCGCTCCGCATAGTCGGTTCGGTGAAACAATGACTGATAACCCATTAAAATAATGATCAGACCTGTTAGAGCATTGTATTCTTAGTACTCCTATATGGTTTTGGCACGTTCGGATTCATAAATGAGGAAGTTATTAATAATAAATCGTTCCGCATAGTCGGTTCAGCGGTGAGTTCGTGCACGACTAAGTCCCACCGGCATAGTCGGTTCGGTCAAACTATGACTGACAACCCATTCCAAAAACGATTGGACTCGTTAGAGCAGTGTACTCTTAGTACTCCTATATGGTTTTGGCACGTTCGGATTCATAAATGAGGATGTTATTAATAAGAAATCGCTCCGCATAGTCGGTTCGGTGAAACAATGACTGATAACCCATTAAAATAATGATCAGACCTGTTAGAGCATTGTATTCTTAATACTCCTATATGGTTTTGGCACGTTCGGATTCATAAATGAGGATGTTATTAATAATAAATCGTTCCGCATAGTCGGTTCAGCGGTGAGTTCGTGCACGACTAAGTCCCACCGGCATAGTCGGTTCGGTCAAACTATGACTGACAACCCATTCCAAAAACGATTGGACTCGTTAGAGCAGTGTACTCTTAGTACTCCTATATGGTTTTGGCACGTTCGGATTCATAAATGAGGATGTTATTAATAAGAAATCGCTCCGCATAGTCGGTTCGGTGAAACAATGACTGATAACCCATTAAAATAATGATCAGACCTGTTAGAGCATTGTATTCTTAATACTCCTATATGGTTTTGGCACGTTCGGATTCATAAATGAGGATGTTATTAATAATAAATCGTTCCGCATAGTCGGTTCAGCGGTGAGTTCGTGCACGACTAAGTCCCACCGGCATAGTCGTTTCGGTCAAACTATGACTGACAACCCATTCCAAAAACGATTGGACTCGTTAGAGCAGTGTATTCTTAGTACTCCTATATGGTTTTGGTACGTTCGGATTCATAAATGAGGAAGTTATTAATAATAAATCGTTCCGCATAGTCGGTTCAGCGGTGAGTTCGTGCACGACTAAGTCCCACCGGCATAGTCGGTTCGGTCAAACTATGACTGACAACCCATTCCAAAAACGATTGGACTCGTTAGAGCAGTGTACTCTTAGTACTCCTATATGGTTTTGGCACGTTCGGATTCATAAATGAGGATGTTATTAATAAGAAATCGCTCCGCATAGTCGGTTCGGTGAAACAATGACTGATAACCCATTAAAATAATGATCAGACCTGTTAGAGCATTGTATTCTTAATACTCCTATATGGTTTTGGCACGTTCGGATTCATAAATGAGGATGTTATTAATAATAAATCGTTCCGCATAGTCGGTTCAGCGGTGAGTTCGTGCACGACTAAGTCCCACCGGCATAGTCGGTTCGGTCAAACTATGACTGACAACCCATTCCAAAAACGATTGGACTCGTTAGAGCAGTGTATTCTTAGTACTCCTATATGGTTTTGGTACGTTCGGATTCATAAATGAGGAAGTTATTAATAATAAATCGTTCCGCATAGTCGGTTCAGCGGTGAGTTCGTGCACGACTAAGTCCCACCGGCATAGTCGGTTCGGTCAAACTATGACTGACAACCCATTCCAAAAACGATTGGACTCGTTAGAGCAGTGTACTCTTAGTACTCCTATATGGTTTTGGCACGTTCGGATTCATAAATGAGGATGTTATTAATAAGAAATCGCTCCGCATAGTCGGTTCGGTGAAACAATGACTGATAACCCATTAAAATAATGATCAGACCTGTTAGAGCATTGTATTCTTAATACTCCTATATGGTTTTGGCACGTTCGGATTCATAAATGAGGATGTTATTAATAATAAATCGTTCCGCATAGTCGGTTCAGCGGTGAGTTCGTGCACGACTAAGTCCCACCGGCATAGTCGGTTCGGTCAAACTATGACTGACAACCCATTCCAAAAACGATTGGACTCGTTAGAGCAGTGTATTCTTAGTACTCCTATATGGTTTTGGTACGTTCGGATTCATAAATGAGGAAGTTATTAATAATAAATCGTTCCGCATAGTCGGTTCAGCGGTGAGTTCGTGCACGACTAAGTCCCACCGGCATAGTCGGTTCGGTCAAACTATGACTGACAACCCATTCCAAAAACGATTGGACTCGTTAGAGCAGTGTACTCTTAGTACTCCTATATGGTTTTGGCACGTTCGGATTCATAAATGAGGATGTTATTAATAAGAAATCGCTCCGCATAGTCGGTTCGGTGAAACAATGACTGATAACCCATTAAAATAATGATCAGACCTGTTAGAGCATTGTATTCTTAATACTCCTATATGGTTTTGGCACGTTCGGATTCATAAATGAGGATGTTATTAATAATAAATCGTTCCGCATAGTCGGTTCAGCGGTGAGTTCGTGCACGACTAAGTCCCACCGGCATAGTCGGTTCGGTCAAACTATGACTGACAACCCATTCCAAAAACGATTGGACTCGTTAGAGCAGTATACTCTTAGTACTCCTATATGGTTTTGGCACGTTCGGATTCATAAATGAGGATGTTATTAATAAGAAATCGCTCCGCATAGTCGGTTCGGTGAAACAATGACTGATAACCCATTAAAATAATGATCAGACCTGTTAGAGCATTGTATTCTTAATACTCCTATATGGTTTTGGCACGTTCGGATTCATAAATGAGGATGTTATTAATAATAAATCGTTCCGCATAGTCGGTTCAGCGGTGAGTTCGTGCACGACTAAGTCCCACCGGCATAGTCGGTTCGGTCAAACTATGACTGACAACCCATTCCAAAAACGATTGGACTCGTTAGAGCAGTGTATTCTTAGTACTCCTATATGGTTTTGGTACGTTCGGATTCATAAATGAGGAAGTTATTAATAATAAATCGTTCCGCATAGTCGGTTCAGCGGTGAGTTCGTGCACGACTAAGTCCCACCGGCATAGTCGGTTCGGTCAAACTATGACTGACAACCCATTCCAAAAACGATTGGACTCGTTAGAGCAGTGTACTCTTAGTACTCCTATATGGTTTTGGCACGTTCGGATTCATAAATGAGGATGTTATTAATAAGAAATCGCTCCGCATAGTCGGTTCGGTGAAACAATGACTGATAACCCATTAAAATAATGATCAGACCTGTTAGAGCATTGTATTCTTAATACTCCTATATGGTTTTGGCACGTTCGGATTCATAAATGAGGATGTTATTAATAATAAATCGTTCCGCATAGTCGGTTCAGCGGTGAGTTCGTGCACGACTAAGTCCCACCGGCATAGTCGGTTCGGTCAAACTATGACTGACAACCCATTCCAAAAACGATTGGACTCGTTAGAGCAGTGTATTCTTAGTACTCCTATATGGTTTTGGTACGTTCGGATTCATAAATGAGGAAGTTATTAATAATAAATCGTTCCGCATAGTCGGTTCAGCGGTGAGTTCGTGCACGACTAAGTCCCACCGGCATAGT
>NW_027473688.1:117500-125000 GCF_050947335.1 Megachile rotundata | reverse complement strand
CACGCAAAATGGTATCCAGTACTGTGAAGCTGGTCATTATACCATCGCCCGGGGTAAACCCTCGCTGTGCATGGTGTAGTTTTATGTTTTCCGAAAGACGGGAGGCCAAAATTTTGTGCAGCAAACGACTGAACATTGACGAAACTGTGATTGGGCGCCAATTGGACGACTTGGAAAGGTCGCCCTTCTTGGGAATCATAACAGTACGATTTTGACGGAGAATGGATGGAGTATGACAGAGTCCGAAGACCACATTCAGCAGAGCCACCAAGTCGGGCATATCTGCGGCTCGAAGATGCTCACGAGTTATCCCGTCTGGGCCACACGCAGATTGCTTGAGACGACGCAGGGTGAGCTCCACCTCTCGAAAGGTGATGGGGTAATCCAGGTGATGCGTCTCAGCTGGACCTTGTGGCTCAGGACAAGTATAGTCTGGCCGCTCTTCGAAGAGGGGGCGGAACTCAGCCTCAAGCTCATTCATGGGGGGATGGACTGTGGTGTTAAAGTCCTTATTATCTAATATTGCGTGCGCCAGTTGTGTCGGGTTCTTATCAAATAAGCGCTGGTGGCTAGCAAATGCGGCAGACCTGACAGCGGCATGATTAGTTTTAGATTTGTGCTTTGACTTGGGTTTCCTTCTGCTATTCTTCTTCTTATTGGGGCGTTTTCGATTTTCAGGTCCGGAGTTTCCAGAAGTGGGCAATGGCCCGGCAAGGCTACTAATTATGGAAGATATTAAGGGGTCAAATTCATCAAAACTGTTGCATTCGGAGAGCTGAAGAAGGAGGTGCTGCACGCGTTCGGAACAGGATGGAATTAGTTCTTGCAGGTAGGTATAAATATCCTGGTGCTTGATAAGCGCACAGACACTACCGGAGGCATCGGGCGCGGTGATGTTGACGTTGGAATCTAATTCGGCAGGTGAAGAAGGCGGCGTAGGAGCCGGAGTTGAAACTGTGTTTTCGGGTGTGCCAGAGTATGGGGGATCAGAACATGTGATTGCAGGAGAAGAAGAGCTGGTGGACGAAACTATTTCAGAAAGAATGGTTTGATAGGATTGATTTTGACGCCGTTTCTTGATGCCATCCGCTGTGCGGCCGGGATGCAGAGCAGCCAGGCGCACGTTAATCTCCTTCTGTGGTAAGCCTGCGGGGAGCTGGGACTCTAATCGAGCTAGTTGTTTTTCCTCAGCAGGGGTCCATCTAGCCCTCGAAGATGCGGCTCTTTCCTCGGTTAATTGTACATCACGCGCGTTGTAATCCTCCGTGTGAGAATGTTTCATATGTTGGCGGAGACCAGCGTACTTAGGGTATGTGTTTCCACATACCTGGCAGGTGTACGTGCCATCACTGTTTGGAGGAGGTTGGTTACAACGGCGAATATGCTGCTTACGGAGCGCTAGGGTCCTCGCGGATAAATCAATTTTGCAGGAGGGACACTTCGAGCAATCTGAATCCGAATGTAAATCGACGGAAAATCCTTGGGACATCGCCGAGTCGTCAACAGGAAGGCAATCGGGCATCCGAGGCTTCGTTTGGGTTTTAGGAGCAATTGGGGTTTGGAGCAAAGCTCCGAGGCATCGCAGGGCTGCTAACCCGGGGACACCTCCGACGTAATGTCGTTGGGCTTGCGCCCGTTCGCCGCACGCCGTTTAGCCGTGACTGGGACTGCGATGGTGACGTGAGTCACCCAAACAGCCAACCAGTCACGTTACCGGCAGGTACCACTAGGAGGTAGGTCGTGCGACTTGGATGGGAGAGGCTGAAGGACCTAACGAGAGGTCTGAGTTACGCATTGCCATCCCTGCAACCATGACTCACGCAAGCGACGGAGTTTTTCCCCCGGCGAACCGAAGGAGAAACTCGGAGCGATTTACGCTTAAGAGAGTCATAGTTACTCCCGCCGTTTACCCGCGCTTAATTGAATTTCTTCACGTTGACATTCAGAGCACTGGGCAGAAATCACATTGCGTCATCACCCTTGAGGGCCATCGCAATGCTTTGTTTTAATTAGACAGTCGGATTCCCCTAGTCCGTGCCAGTTCTGAGCTAAGCGTTGAATGGCGGCCGAAGAGGCGAAAAGGACGGCCGAAGCCGTCACAAGAAGCCTCGCAGCAAGGAAGATCCGTTGGCGGCCAAGGCACGGGACCGAGCTCGGATTCCGGGACGCGACGCGAAGTCGCCAACCGTTCACCTCGCCCAGGCCCGGCACGTCAGCCTGGCCAACTTCCCGACCAAGCCCGACACGCCCCGCTCCTCAGAGCCAATCCTTATTCCGAAGTTACGGATCCAATTTGCCGACTTCCCTTACCTACATTAATCTATCGACTAGAGGCTCTTCACCTTGGAGACCTGCTGCGGATATGGGTACGAACCGGCGCGATACCTCCACGTGGCCCTCTCCTGGATTTTCAAGGTCCGAGGGGAAGATCCAGACACCGCCGCAACTGCGGTGCTCTTCGCGTTCCAAACCCTATCTCCCTGCTAGAGGTTTCCAGGGAACTCGAACGCTTATACAGAAAAGAAAACTCTTCCCAGATCTCCCGACGGCGTCTCCAGGTCATTTTGGGTTACCCCGACGAACACTCTTACGAGGGCCCGATTGGTATGCGGTTCCGCTGCCGGGTTCCGGAATAGGAACCGGATTCCCTTTCGCCCGATGGGTGTGTTTCTTCCCAAATCACGCAAAATTATATAAACAACGACGCATCTGCGACGCAACGACGACACGACTTGCGTTCGATAGTTTGTAAGATTTAACCAAGCAAAAAATAGAAAAAAAATCGCTTTCAGGCGTTCGACAACGTCGCATCACGTCGAACGTGAAGTATCCATCGATCCGAACCGCGATCATTTTTTTTCAGCGTTCAACGTTTTTGTCAATTTATCAATAAAAATGATCATGTTCGAGCGGTGGATTAGGACACAAACACGAAACGACGGCGACGTAAATTGTTATTTAACTGCAATTTTTTTCTCTTTTTAACATTTTTTGCCTTTTGCGCGCGTACGTGCGTGCGAGCGTACGTATGTTTGTCATTTGCGTTCGAAAAGCGTGAATTTTAGGACACCTCATCAACATTAGATTTCTCTTAGGGCTTAGGATCGACTGACTCGTGTGCAACGGCTGTTCACACGAAACCCTTCTCCACGTCAGTCCTCCAGGTCCTCGCTGGAGTATTTGCTACTACCACCAAGATCTGCACCGACGGCGGCTCCAGGCAGGCTCACGCCCAGACCCTTCTGCGCACACCGCCGCGACCCTCCTACTCGTCAAGGCTTCATGGAGAACGGGAACTAAATCCCGTTCCTGCGCACTTGCCGTTGACGGCGGAGTATAGGCGCGACGCTTCAGCGCCATCCATTTTCAGGGCTAGTTGCTTCGGCAGGTGAGTTGTTACACACTCCTTAGCGGATTCCGACTTCCATGGCCACCGTCCTGCTGTCTTAAGCAACCAACGCCTTTCATGGTATCCCATAAGCGTCGACTTAGGCGCCTTAACTCTGCGTTTGGTTCATCCCACAGCGCCAGTTCTGCTTACCAAAATTGGCCCACTTGGCACTCTGATCCAAGAAAAATTTTATCAATTTATATCTCGTGGCTTCATGAAAATTCAAGCAAGCCAGAGATCTCACCCATTTAAAGTTTGAGAATAGGTTGAGGTCGTTTCGGCCCCAAGGCCTCTAATCATTCGCTTTACCAGATGAGACTCGTTATGCGTTCGAGTCGAGTGCCAGCTATCCTGAGGGAAACTTCGGAGGGAACCAGCTACTAGATGGTTCGATTAGTCTTTCGCCCCTATACCCAGTTCCGACGATCGATTTGCACGTCAGAATCGCTACGGACCTCCATCAGGGTTTCCCCTGACTTCGTCCTGACCAGGCATAGTTCACCATCTTTCGGGTCCCAACGTGTACGCTCTAGGTGCGCCTCTTCTCGCAATGAGAACGAGACGCCCCGGGAGTGCGAGGCCTAATCGTAACGAGGCCCATCCTCCCTTAGTCGACTTCACGGACGACTTTCACTTTCATTTCGCCTTTAGGTTTATCAAATCCCAATGACTCGCGTACATGTTAGACTCCTTGGTCCGTGTTTCAAGACGGGTCCCGAGAGTACCCAAAGCAATAGCGTCGCCGACCGGTAATTCAAAGTTTGGCCAGTCCAAGGACTCCGCCTGCCAACAGCCCGCCAGGCCCGGTTACGGCGCTAAGTCCGTACATCCGGTATCTAGACTGGAACGAGCTTGCGGCGGTCCTGGACGCAGTGCGTTCGAGAATTTTGCGGCCCGATACCGTCTGAGTACCGTCGCGCAGTCGGCCGGGCATCCAAGGGGCTGTCATCGTACGCTAAAAGCGACGGACAGTCTTCGCCTCGGGCCTTAGACCGACACGCAACGGGTCGCGACGTTCTACTAGGGGAGAAGTGCACGACTACATAGCCGGAACATTCGCCGCGGGTGGTGTGCCCACGCCGATGGGAAACCCGCCGTAACGGGACCATCCGGGGCACTATCGCACCAACACGGGAGCCAGCTTCGTTGACGATGAATCTCCCCATTCGATCTTTTGGGTTTCTCGGGTTTACCCCTGAACGGTTTCACGTACTCTTGAACTCTCTCTTCAAAGTTCTTTTCAACTTTCCCTCACGGTACTTGTTCGCTATCGGTCTCGTGGTCATATTTAGCCTTAGATGGAGTTTACCACCCACTTAGGGCTGCACTCTCAAGCAACCCGACTCTAAGGAGAGATCCACCCGAGACGCGTACCGGTCGCTACGGGCCTGGCACCCTCTATGGGTAAGTGGCCCCATTCAAGATGGACTTGGACGCGATTCGATGTCTCGGGATAAACGGATCCTCCTGAACACTACATTTCCCAGCGGCGTTAACCGCGGGATTCAGTGCTGGGCTCATTCCTGTTCGCTCGCCGCTACTAAGGAAATCCTTGTTAGTTTCTTTTCCTCCGCTTATTAATATGCTTAAATTCAGCGGGTAATCTCGCCTGCTCTGAGGTCGTCGAAATTTTATTATTTCTTTTCAAAGTTATACCACAAACTGTACGCTCTTTTCGGGGTTTCGACACGTAATACGAAAGGTATATTAATACCAACGACGCACAGGGATTATGTCGTTCGATTTTTTCCTTGTATCGTTCGATAACCAACTATTTTTCTCTTTTCGGATCAACACAATATCGTCGACTACTCGAAGGTACGTACGAGCCAAAATGAAAGCTCGGTGTCTCCTCTCTCTTTTGTTCGACAAAAGAAAAAAGGCACTTAAAACGCCGCATATTCGGGCAGGCGGGACAACGACAAAAAAAAAAAACGACGACGACGACGTCCGGTTGTTCTCGACTCGCGTCGGAGTATATATGTATATATTATAATCGGATATATCTTTTTATCTATCCAGGGCGCGTTAAAACAAACGACGAGGAGAGACTACGACAACGAGGAGATAAAGGTCGGACACCTTTTCTTCTTACCCTCGGCGCGCTCTCGCACACGATCGTTTCATGTTTCTTTTGTCCCCTAAAGGATACATATACCGTTACAACATATTTACGTTCGAATATACACTCGACGGTCGATAAACCGTAAAGACGCATCGTCCGATACGTTTTTTCTTTTGCTGTCGCGTTCCGACGCAAAATCCCAAGAAAAGGGCGAGAATGCCAGAGACAGCCATGTAAACCATCGGTGACTTATCATGGTCCAGAGAATAAAGGGTTAAAGGAAAAAAGAAATCCCATTTTTAACGTGCGTGGTACACCTTCGTCGTGTATATATCGTTCGATGAAACCACGAGCGCACAAAAGGAGGAACAAAAGCGTTTCGAGATCGATCTTCGGTGTAAATGTCATTGTTCATTTGCGTTCGACCGTTGTTCGATAAAAGAAATTTAACACACGAACAACAATGAAGGGAGACTCTCGCAAGACGATCACCAAATAAGCGTTTATCGTTCGATCGGTCCGGGTTTTTCAACGTCCGTCCGGCACAATTATGCACTTCGAGGACTGGACGACCGGAACCCGTATTGGGATCGCGCGGTCTTCCGCTTCTAATCAACGACAACGAAGCGATCTGCGCTTGTAAATGTTAAAAAAAACGTGGCGAAGCTACGATCTCGTAATAATTTAACCGTGAAAGAGCTTCCGTCGCACGTTTATTTTTAACTTTTCCCCTCGTTGTATAAACTTTCGCACCGTCGAAAAAAAAATTCGACAATCATTTCAGACAACGTCGGGAGCGCGGAGAAACGCCGTAAACACGCTCTACTCTCGGCTTGCTTCCTTCAATTGGTGTCTAACAATTCTCTCGCAGGGCGAAGAATCATTTTCTCTCTCGTCTAAATATCCTTCTGTAGTTAGGTGTTTTCGACTCGGGAGCGCTCTTTCACGGGCGGTCGTATATGGTCTCTTTTAGGGGTTTAACTAGAAACCACGACTCACGCAAGCCGAGATAAGCGCATTCCGCCGAGAAGATCCTAAAAACTAAGAATTGCGAGATATACGAAAATGTTCTTCTGTCGCCTGTGAAAAAAATGAACACTAGCAAAGAGAGGGCGAGACACGAACGTTCCATTTAACATTCTCCGCGTCAAACGCCGACGAAATGTCCAACCATCGCTCGTACGTTTTCGCCAATTTCGCAAGTTGTTCTCTCTCTCGCGTTCGACCATCGGATCCCGCTCCGAAACGTTCGACTTTTCGGCGTTTAACAGTTTCGTTTTATCTAGTCGAACGACGAGCGGTACCGAAAAAAATTTAACAATGAAGAGAAAACCTTTTGCTGCTAAAGGCAAACGCAAGCAGTCTTTAGTTATATAAACGACCCTCAGCCAGGCGTGGTCCAGGAATTGTATCCGTGGACCGCAATGTGCGTTCGAAATGTCGATGTTCATGTGTCCTGCAGTTCACACGTTGACGCGCAATTAGCTGCGTTCTTCATCGACCCACGAGCCAAGTGATCCACCGTTCAGGGTAATCGTATAAAAATTTTTGTTCATATTTAACAACTCAGCGTCTGAAAACCAGTATGTACGTGATTTATTTAACCTGGTTTATAAATTCGTTCGATTGTCCATAGAATACTAACTCCAATCCAAGCGCAAGATCGAGTATCGGTATTCGGACGTCGTCCCGTCATAGCTCTGTTCACAGATTTACCCGAGCTGATTGATGATTAAGACGACACGATAACGTCCATGGACGGGTAAAGGACCGTATAAAACTACAGAACCGCCGATGAAACAACGCTCTGTGACGCATTTCTCTTCGTGCGGCGAGTTTTCAGTCCGTTCCGGGTGGTAAAGTCATTCAAAAACCGTGGAAAATACGAAACGCGCTGTCGCGCGTAACACAGAGTCTCCTGCTCGCTGCTTACATATATTGGACGTCTTGGCGGTATCGCGAGATTCAATACGGACACTCCATGGCCGGCGTCAGATCGGTCTACCAACGAAGGAGACTACGCTATCGTTTTCGCTTCTCAGCC
>NW_027473688.1:97500-112500 GCF_050947335.1 Megachile rotundata | reverse complement strand
TAAGACACACCGATAAAGGTTAGCGCGTACAAGTGGCGTGCTGAACGTACCGTGATAGCGCGTACAACGGACATGCTGTTCGAAAAAAACAAATCGGAGCAAGCACGTACACAGAGAATTTTAGCTCGCGCTGGGCACATCGATTCTTACAAATCCACCCAAATTTTTATTTTCTCTCTCTCAAAATTTCGTGTCATAGTTACGATACACACCGTAATAATATTTTTTGTACGTATAAGCGAAAACTCGATGTAATATCGAGAAATCACCCGTACCGAAAACTCTTCACTTTGGAAGAAGTTTCCATTTCAGAAACCGTTTTTACGAGTCATAGTTACATATTATTTCGTTTCAATATCTCTGCGCTGTACGTATAGTGAAGCATTTATTTAATATTTTACTTCATCGTACCGAAAAACTCTCCGCGAAGAAGAAGTTTTCTCGCGCATCGAGAAAATATTTAGGCGTTCGAGACGCACAAAACATTAAGGGGACGTAATATCATTTCTGAATTTCGGAATAAATATTCCGTTTCAAAATTTTTTAGCCTCTCGACTGAAGGCGTTGTAACGAACAAGTTCGTTCAACACCACTATCTAATTCATTTTTAAAATAAATTTTATAAAACCTTTTTTGGCCCGTTTTAGAACGGTCGGTTTTATTCTATCCCTTTTTAATTTTTAGTAGCCTGTGCCGCTTGAGTCAGTACAACGTACACACCAAAGTGCATACGAGTCACCAGCCTCATGTTAAAGGTTCGTCGCATATGTGCCATTTGGTCTTAGACGCCGACACGCGACAATGCAGTGTGGAGAAAATCCTGCATCGATACCGAGAACACGAACAGTCGAGGCAACACGAAGTTACGCACGAGGAGCGGTGGACTAGTTCTCAACCGAGGTCATAGAATAGCCACGCGCCCGACTCTGTTCCGTCTGGTACGATCGGACCGAACGTCTCCTTATAGGTACCGAACGGCCGGCCGGATGGTCGGCGACGCCGGCCGTTACGCACGGGCGCTTACGATGCTAACGCGCGATCCGAACGTGCCAATTCGAAAGTGCGGTAAAACTTAGCGCGAAAAAATCGATTTTTCAAAAAGTTGTCAAACACGCTAAAAAGTATACGGACGATGTTTTAACAATTATTTTACGAAATTTAATGACAAAATTAATCGAAAAAAAATTTTTTTTCCTTTTCTCGCCAAAATAAATACCAAACGAATTTCTAACGTAATAAACGAGTAACAAATAACAGTATACGTCCAAATAACATACAAGAATCGAGAAAATATTTATATTTTTTCAAAAAATTGAGCAAAAATCTCTCCGCATAGTCGGTTCGGTGCCGAGTCCGAACGTACCAAAGTCCCTCCGGCATAGTCGGTTCGGTGAATCGACGACTGACAACCTATATAAAAAACGATTAAAACCTATAGAATAACGTATCACTAGAACATTTATACCATTTTGGCACGTTCGGATTCATAATTAACGAAATTATCGAAAATTTTTCATTGCGCATAGTCGGTTCGGTGAAAAGGTGACTGACAACCTATATTAAAAATGATTAAAACGTATAGAATAACGCACTACTAGAACATTTATACCATTTTGGCACGTTCGGATTCATAATTAACGAAATTATCCAAAATTTTTCGTTCCGCATAGTCGGTTCGGTGAAACGATGACTGACAACCTATATAAAAAACGATTAAAACCAATAGAATAACGTATTACTAGAACATTTATACAATTTTGGCACGTTCGGATTCATAAATAACAAAATTATTGAAAATTTTTCGTTCCGCATAGTCGGTTCGGTGGACCGTCTGATGCGAGACAATGTCCCACCGGCATAGTCGGTTCGGTGAATCGACGACTGACAACCTATATAAAAAACGATTAAAACCTATAGAATAACGTATCACTAGAACATTTATACCATTTTGGCACGTTCGGATTCATAATTAACGAAATTATCGAAAATTTTTCATTGCGCATTGTCGGTTCGATGAAAAGGTGACTGACAACCTATATTAAAAATGATTAAAACGTATAGAATAACGCACTACTAGAACATTTATACCATTTTGGCACGTTCGGATTCATAATTAACGAAATTATCCAAAATTTTTCGTTCCGCATAGTCGGTTCGGTGAAACGATGACTGACAACCTATATAAAAAACGATTAAAACCAATAGAATAACGTATTACTAGAACATTTATACAATTTTGGCACGTTCGGATTCATAAATAACAAAATTATTGAAAATTTTTCATTGCGCATAGTCGGTTCGGTGAAAAGGTGACTGACAACCTATATTAAAAATGATTAAAACGTATAGAATAACGCACTACTAGAACATTTATACCATTTTGGCACGTTCGGATTCATAATTAACGAAATTATCCAAAATTTTTCGTTCCGCATAGTCGGTTCGGTGAAACGATGACTGACAACCTATATAAAAAACGATTAAAACCAATAGAATAACGTATTACTAGAACATTTATACAATTTTGGCACGTTCGGATTCATAAATAACAAAATTATTGAAAATTTTTCGTTCCGCATAGTCGGTTCGGTGGACCGTCTGATGCGAGACAATGTCCCACCGGCATAGTCGGTTCGGTGAATCGACGACTGACAACCTATATAAAAAACGATTAAAACCTATAGAATAACGTATCACTAGAACATTTATACCATTTTGGCACGTTCGGATTCATAATTAACGAAATTATCGAAAATTTTTCATTGCGCATTGTCGGTTCGATGAAAAGGTGACTGACAACCTATATTAAAAATGATTAAAACGTATAGAATAACGCACTACTAGAACATTTATACCATTTTGGCACGTTCCTATTCATGATTAACGAAATTATCGAAAATTTTTCATTGCGCATAGTCGGTTCGGTGAAACGGTGACTGACAACCTATATTAAAAATGATTATAACGTATAGAATAACGTATCACTAGAACATTTATACAATTTTGGCACGTTCGGATTCATAAATAACAAAATTATTGAAAATTTTTCGTTCCGCATAGTCGGTTCGGTAGGCCGTCCGACCGGGACCAAGTCCTTCCGGCATAGTCGGTTCGGTGAAACGATGACTGACAACCTATATTAAAAACGATTAAAACCTATAGAATAACGTATTACTGGAACATTTCTACCACCTCGGCACGCTCGGATTCATAAATAACAAAATTATTGAGAATTATTCGTTCCGCATAGTCGGTTCGGTGAAACGATGACTGACAACCTATATTAAAAACGATTAAAACCTATAGAATAACGTATTACTGGAACATTTATACAATTTTTGCACGTTCGGATTCATAAATAACAAAATTATTGAAAATTATTCGTTCCGCATAGTCGGTTCGGTGAAACGATGACTGACAACCTATATTAAAAACGATTAAAACCTATAGAATAACGTATTACTGGAACATTTATACAATTTTTGCACGTTCGGATTCATAAATAACAAAATTATTGAAAATTATTCGTTCCGCATAGTCGGTTCGGTGAAACGATGACTGACAACCTATATTAAAAACGATTAAAACCTATAGAATAACGTATTACTGGAACATTTATACAATTTTTGCACGTTCGGATTCATAAATAACAAAATTATTGAAAATTATTCGTTCCGCATAGTCGGTTCGGTGAAACGATGACTGACAACCTATATTAAAAACGATTAAAACCTATAGAATAACGTATTACTGGAACATTTATACAATTTTTGCACGTTCGGATTCATAAATAACAAAATTATTGAAAATTATTCGTTCCGCATAGTCGGTTCGGTGAAACGATGACTGACAACCTATATTAAAAACGATTAAAACCTATAGAATAACGTATTACTGGAACATTTATACAATTTTTGCACGTTCGGATTCATAAATAACAAAATTATTGAAAATTATTCGTTCCGCATAGTCGGTTCGGTGAAACGATGACTGACAACCTATATTAAAAACGATTAAAACCTATAGAATAACGTATTACTGGAACATTTATACAATTTTTGCACGTTCGGATTCATAAATAACAAAATTATTGAAAATTATTCGTTCCGCATAGTCGGTTCGGTGGGCCGTCCGAGCACGACCAAGTCCGTCCGGCATAGTCGGTTCGGTGAAACGATGACTGACAACCTATACTAAGAACGATTAAAACCAATAGAATAACGTATTACTAGAACGTTTATACAACTTTGGCACGTTCGGATTCATAAATAACAAAATTATTGAGAATTATTCGTTCCGCATAGTCGGTTCGGTGAAACGATGATTGACAACCTGTATAAAAATTGTTCATAACCGATAAAGTAACGTATTTCTAGCACCGATATACCGTTTCGGCACTTTCGGATACATAATTAACGAAATTATCGAAAATTTTTCATTCCGCATAGTCGGTTCGGTGAAACGATGACTGACAACCTATAATAAAAACGATTAAAACCTATCGAATATCGTATGACTAGAAGATTTATACCGCTTTGACACGTTCGGATTCATAAATAACAAAATTATTGAAAATTATTCGTTCCGCATAGTCGGTTCGGTGGGCCGTCCGAGCACGACCAAGTCCGTCCGGCATAGTCGGTTCGGTGAAACGATGACTGACAACCTATACTAAGAACGATTAAAACCAATAGAATAACGTATTACTAGAACGTTTATACAACTTTGGCACGTTCGGATTCATAAATAACAAAATTATTGAGAATTATTCGTTCCGCATAGTCGGTTCGGTGAAACGATGATTGACAACCTGTATAAAAATTGTTCATAACCGATAAAGTAACGTATTTCTAGCACCGATATACCGTTTCGGCACTTTCGGATACATAATTAACGAAATTATCGAAAATTTTTCATTCCGCATAGTCGGTTCGGTGAAACGATGACTGACAACCTATAATAAAAACGATTAAAACCTATCGAATATCGTATGACTAGAAGATTTATACCGCTTTGACACGTTCGGATTAATAAATAACAAAATTATTGAAAATTATTCGTTCCGCATAGTCGGTTCGGTGGGCCGTCCGAGCACGACCAAGTCCGTCCGGCATAGTCGGTTCGGTGAAACGATGACTGACAACCTATACTAAGAACGATTAAAACCAATAGAATAACGTATTACTAGAACGTTTATACAACTTTGGCACGTTCGGATTCATAAATAACAAAATTATTGAGAATTATTCGTTCCGCATAGTCGGTTCGGTGAAACGATGATTGACAACCTGTATAAAAATTGTTCATAACCGATAAAGTAACGTATTTCTAGCACCGATATACCGTTTCGGCACTTTCGGATACATAATTAACGAAATTATCGAAAATTTTTCATTCCGCATAGTCGGTTCGGTGAAACGATGACTGACAACCTATAATAAAAACGATTAAAACCTATCGAATATCGTATGACTAGAAGATTTATACCGCTTTGACACGTTCGGATTAATAAATAACAAAATTATTGAAAATTATTCGTTCCGCATAGTCGGTTCGGTGGGCCGTCCGAGCACGACCAAGTCCGTCCGGCATAGTCGGTTCGGTGAAACGATGACTGACAACCTATACTAAGAACGATTAAAACCAATAGAATAACGTATTACTAGAACGTTTATACAACTTTGGCACGTTCGGATTCATAAATAACAAAATTATTGAGAATTATTCGTTCCGCATAGTCGGTTCGGTGAAACGATGATTGACAACCTGTATAAAAATTGTTCATAACCGATAAAGTAACGTATTTCTAGCACCGATATACCGTTTCGGCACTTTCGGATACATAATTAACGAAATTATCGAAAATTTTTCATTCCGCATAGTCGGTTCGGTGAAACGATGACTGACAACCTATAATAAAAACGATTAAAACCTATCGAATATCGTATGACTAGAAGATTTATACCGCTTTGACACGTTCGGATTAATAAATAACAAAATTATTGAAAATTTTTCGTTCCGCATAGTCGGTTCGGTGGGCCGTCCGAGCACGACCAAGTCCTTCCGGCATAGTCGGTTCGGTGAAACGATGACTGACAACATATATAAAAAACGATCAAAACCTATAGAATAACGTATTGCTAGAACATTTATACCACTTTGGCACGTTCGGATTCATTATTAACGTAATTATCGAAATTTTTTCATTCCGCATTGTCGGTTCGGTGAAACGATGATTGACAACCTATATAAAAATTGCTCAAAACCAATAAAGTAACGTATATCTAGCACCGCTATACCGTTTCGGCACGTTCGGATTCATAAATGTCGAAATTAACGGAGAAACATCGTTCCGCATAGTCGGTTCGGTGAACCGATGACTGACAACGCATATAAAAAACACTTAGAATCGATGCCGTAGCCGATTTCTATTGCCGCTAGAACGTTTTGGTACGTCCGAATTCAATATCGTAGAAATCATCCACGAAACTCTGTTCCGCATAGTCGGTTCGGTGGACCGTCCGAGTGCGACCAAGTCCCTCCGGCATAGTCGGTTCGGTGGATCGGCTACTGACAACCTATTGAATTATTGCTTAGAATAGATAAAGTAACGTATTTCTAGTGTCCCTATACCGTTTTGGCACGTTCGGATGCACTATTGTAGATATTATCGATAAAACTCCGTTCCGCTTAGTCGGTTCGGTGAACCGATGACCGACAACGCATAGAAAAATCACTCAGTATCGATACTGTAACAGATTTCTATTACCGCCATAACGTTTTTGTACGTTCGAATTCAAAATGGTAGAAATTATCGACGAAACTCCGTTCCGCTTAGTCGGTTCGGTACGGAGCGCAACCGCGACGATGTCCCCCCGGCATAGTCGGTTCGGTGGATCGGCTACTGACAACCTATTGAATTAATGCTCAGAATCGATGCAGTAACGTATTTCTAGCATTCCTATACCGTTTTGGCACGTTCGGATCCACTATTGTACATATTATCGACAAAACTCCGTTCCGCTTAGTCGGTTCGGTGAACCGATGACCGACAACGCATAGAAAAATCACTCAGTATCGATACTGTAACGGATTTCTATTACCGCCATAACGTTTTTGTACGTTCGAATTCAAAATGGTAGAAATTATCGACGAAACTCCGTTCCGCTTAGTCGGTTCGGTACGGAGCGCAACCGCGACTATGTCCCCCCGGCATAGTCGGTTCAGTGGATCGGCTACTGACAACCTATTGAATTAATGCTCAGAATCGATGCAGTAACGTATTTCTAGCATTCCTATACCGTTTTGGCACGTTCGGATCCACTATTGTAGATATTATCGATAAAATTCCGTTCCGCTTAGTCGGTTCGGTGAACCGATGACTGACAACGCATAGAAGAAACACTTAGAATCGATACTGTAACGGATTTCTATTTCCCCCCATAACGTTTTTGTACGTTCGAATTCAAAATGGTAGAAATTATCGACGAAACTCCGTTCCGCTTAGTCGGTTCGGTACGGAGCGCAACCGCGACTATGTCCCCTCGGCATAGTCGGTTCGGTGGATCGGCTACTGACAACCTATTGAATTAATGCTCAGAATCGATGCAGTAACGTATTTCTAGCATTCCTATACCGTTTTGGCACGTTCGGATCCACTATTGTAGATATTATCGATAAAATTCCGTTCCGCTTAGTCGGTTCGGTGAACCGATGACTGACAACGCATAGAAGAAACACTTAGAATCGATACTGTAACGGATTTCTATTTCCCCCCATAACGTTTTTGTACGTTCGAATTCAAAATGGTAGAAATTATCGACGAAACTCCGTTCCGCTTAGTCGGTTCGGTACGGAGCGCAACCGCGACTATGTCCCCCCGGCATAGTCGGTTCGGTGGATCGGCTACTGACAACCTATTGAATTAATGCTCAGAATCGATGCAGTAACGTATTTCTAGCATTCCTATACCGTTTTGGCACGTTCGGATCCACTATTGTAGATATTATCGATAAAATTCCGTTCCGCTTAGTCGGTTCGGTGAACCGATGACTGACAACGCATAGAAGAAACACTTAGAATCGATACTGTAACGGATTTCTATTTCCCCCCATAACGTTTTTGTACGTTCGAATTCAAAATGGTAGAAATTATCGACGAAACTCCGTTCCGCTTAGTCGGTTCGGTACGGAGCGCAACCGCGACTATGTCCCCCGGGCATAGTCGGTTCGGTGGATCGGCTACTGACAACCTATTGAATTAATGCTTAGAATAGATAAAGTAACGTATTTCTAGCATTCCTGTACCAGTTTGGCACGTTCGGGTGCGCAATTGTTCGAGTTATCGACGAAACTCCGTTCCGCATAGTCGGTTCGGTGCGTCGTTTACATTTTCTAAGTCCTGGCCGCGTATTGCTTTCTCATTTCCAAAGTCCTGGCCGCGTATTGCTTTCTCATTTCCATAGTCCTGGCCGCGTATTGCTTTCTCATTTCCAAAGTCCTGGCCGCGTATTGCTTTCTCATTTCCAAAGTCCTGGCCGCGTATTGCTTTCTCATTTCCAAAGTCCTGGCCGCGTATTGCTTTCTCATTTTCAATGTCCTGGCCGCGTATTGCTTTCCGTCTTTCTAACATCCGACCGTGTAGTACTTAGCATTTTCGAAGTCTCAGCCGCGTTATGAGATTTATTTTTTTAAGTCCGCCGGCGCTCATGGCTTTATTTTTTTCTCTACGCGCGCGCGCGTGCCTTTCTATTTTTTTTCTAAGTCCAACGGCGTATTGCTTTCAAAAAATTTTCTTCGCGCTTCGCGCGAACGAGGAACAAAAAAAAAATTTTTTTTTCCTCTCCTCTCACTTACTTTCCTTGCCTTTCCCCCCCCTTCTTCACCCTTTTCTTCACACTTTCGCTCTCTATATAATATATATATTATTATGTCTAATAATATAATCAACTATTATTTATTATATTAATATTATAATATAATATAATTTATAAGTGTGATGTTAAAACCTCATTCACACTCTCAAACTTATAATTAATTTGATCTCTCCAACACTTTTATTAGGGGCCTTTCTCCTCAAATCGTAATGTTCCACTGTAACATCGTGGACATAGATACTGAGGATAGACCACGGAGAGATCATATATTTCTGACACTTCTTGTATTAGAAACTTTGCGTTTCGTTGCTTTCGCAGATGTTCGTCGTCCACATCTTGTTGTGCGAGTCGCATATCTCAACCTTCGTTCTTTAATTCTCACAAAGTTGTACGAAGTCGCGAAATAAACATGTATCTCGCATTCGTACGAGAGGTGTCTGGCCTTCCTCAGAACACCTCTCTCTTTATTAGTACGATCTAAGTATATATCTCGTGTGTCTCGTGCCGAAGTCCAGAAAAATTTCTATAAACTTTGCCTTTTTTCCATACGGCAGACACATTTTTGCTTAGGACACCTCTATTTTGCTTTGCAAAATTTTATATAACTTTATTTTGGGGACGTAATCTTAGCATGTATTATTCGATGTATTTTAACATCAGTTACTTCTCGTCATTCGCCACAGTTCTGCTTTTTACCACACTTTGGGTCCTTTTCAACCCGCGGTAACATTTGGCGGAGAGCGACGCTGCCCCATCGTCCGGCATGTTCGGACCGTCGTCTCCCATATAGATACCGAACGGCCGTCCAAATGGTCGGCGACGCCGGCTCTTACGCACTGAACCTTATAGTGAAAAAGTGCGATTTTTGCTCAACTTTTCAAAAGTCGATTTTTACTTTAAAAATTTTACGAACTTCCCAACTTACGTTGTCGTTCGTCATATTTCCATGCACCACCAATTGCCATTTCATATCATTTCTCATGGTACGAAAGTATCGAAGTAAAAATACTTAGTCTTTCGTACGAGAGAAATTTTGCCTTAGGACACCTTCACAGTTCGTGTAAAATTTCATTAATTTTACTTTGAACATAATTCTAGTTTATGTCAGATCGATGCATTTTAGCAACGATTATTCGTACTTGCCAAAGTTCCGCTTATACGTATATTGGGTCTGTTTGACCCGCGGTAACTTATGGCGGAGAACGACGCTGCCCCATCGTCCGGTATGTTCGGACCGTCGTCTCCCATATAGATACCGAACGGCCGTCCAAATGGTCGGCGACGCCGGCTCTTACGCACTGAACCTTATAGTGAAAAAGTGCGATTTTTACTCAACTTTTCAAAAGTCGATTTTTACTTTAAAAATTTTACGAACTTCCCAACTTACGTTGTCGTTCGTCATATTTCCATGCACCACCAATTGTCATTTCATATCATTTCTCATGGTACGAAAGTATCGAAGTAAAAATACTTAGTCTTTCGTACGAGAGAAATTTTGCCTTAGGACACCTTCAGTTCGTGTAAAATTTCATTAATTTTACTTTGAACATAATTCTAGTTTATGTCAGATCGATGCATTTTAGCAACGATTATTCGTACTTGCCAAAGTTCCGCTTATACGTATATTGGGTCTTTTTGACCCGCGGTAACTTTTGGCGGAGAACGACGCTGCCCCATCGTCCGGTATGTTCGGACCGTCGTCTCCCATATAGATACCGAACGGCCGTCCAAATGGTCGGCGACGCCGGCTCTTACGCACTGAACCTTATAGTGAAAAAGTGCGATTTTTGCTCAACTTTTCAAAAGTCGATTTTTACTTTAAAAATTTTACGAACTTCCCAACTTACGTTGTCGTTCGTCATATTTCCATGCACCACCAATTGCCATTTCATATCATTTCTCATGGTACGAAAGTATCGAAGTAAAAATACTTAGTCTTTCGTACGAGAGAAATTTTGCCTTAGGACACCTTCAGTTCGTGTAAAATTTCATTAATTTTACTTTGAACATAATTCTAGTTTATGTCAGATCGATGCATTTTAGCAACGATTATTCGTACTTGCCAAAGTTCCGCTTATACGTATATTGGGTCTTTTTGACCCGCGGTAACTTTTGGCGGAGAACGACGCTGCCCCATCGTCCGGTATGTTCGGACCGTCGTCTCCCATATAGATACCGAACGGCCGTCCAAATGGTCGGCGACGCCGGCTCTTACGCACTGAACCTTATAGTGAAAAAGTGCGATTTTTGCTCAACTTTTCAAAAGTCGATTTTTACTTTAAAAATTTTACGAACTTCCCAACTTACGTTGTCGTTCGTCATATTTCCATGCACCACCAATTGCCATTTCATATCATTTCTCATGGTACGAAAGTATCGAAGTAAAAATACTTAGTCTTTCGTACGAGAGAAATTTTGCCTTAGGACACCTTCAGTTCGTGTAAAATTTCATTAATTTTACTTTGAACATAATTCTAGTTTATGTCAGATCGATGCATTTTAGCAACGATTATTCGTACTTGCCAAAGTTCCGCTTATACGTATATTGGGTCTTTTTGACCCGCGGTAACTTTTGGCGGAGAACGACGCTGCCCCATCGTCCGGTATGTTCGGACCGTCGTCTCCCATACAGGTACCGAACGGCCGGCCGGATGGTCGGCGACGCCGGCCGTTACGCACGGGCGCTTACGATGCTAACGCGCGATCCGAACGTGCCAATTCGAGAGTGCGGTAAAACTTAGCGTGAAAAAATCGATTTTCCAAAAAGTTGTAAAACACGTTTAAAATGATGATAAATGAATTCGTGTATAAAAAATTTTTTTTTTCGGTAGAAATTGAGAAAAAACCGCTCCGCATAGTCGGTTCGGTGAAACGATGACTGATAACCCATTAAAATAATGATCAGACCTGTTAGAGCATTGTATTCTTAGTACTCCTATATGGTTTTGGTACGTTCGGATTCATAAATGAGGAAGTTATTAATAATAAATCGTTCCGCATAGTCGGTTCGGTGAAACAATGACTGATAACCCATTAAAATAATGATCAGACCTGTTAGAGCATTGTATTCTTAATACTCCTATATGGTTTTGGCACGTTCGGATTCATAAATGAGGATGTTATTAATAAGAAATCGCTCCGCATAGTCGGTTCGGTGAAACAATGACTGATAACCCATTAAAATAATGATCAGACCTGTTAGAGCATTGTATTCTTAGTACTCCTATATGGTTTTGGCACGTTCGGATTCATAAATGAGGAAGTTATTAATAATAAATCGTTCCGCATAGTCGGTTCAGCGGTGAGTTCGTGCACGACTAAGTCCCACCGGCATAGTCGGTTCGGTCAAACTATGACTGACAACCCATTCCAAAAACGATTCGACTCGTTAGAGCAGTGTACTCTTAGTACTCCTATATGGTTTTGGCACGTTCGGATTCATAAATGAGGATGTTATTAATAAGAAATCGCTCCGCATAGTCGGTTCGGTGAAACAATGACTGATAACCCATTAAAATAATGATCAGACCTGTTAGAGCATTGTATTCTTAATACTCCTATATGGTTTTGGCACGTTCGGATTCATAAATGAGGATGTTATTAATAATAAATCGTTCCGCATAGTCGGTTCAGCGGTGAGTTCGTGCACGACTAAGTCCCACCGGCATAGTCGGTTCGGTCAAACTATGACTGACAACCCATTCCAAAAACGATTGGACTCGTTAGAGCAGTGTACTCTTAGTACTCCTATATGGTTTTGGCACGTTCGGATTCATAAATGAGGATGTTATTAATAAGAAATCGCTCCGCATAGTCGGTTCGGTGAAACAATGACTGATAACCCATTAAAATAATGATCAGACCTGTTAGAGCATTGTATTCTTAATACTCCTATATGGTTTTGGCACGTTCGGATTCATAAATGAGGATGTTATTAATAATAAATCGTTCCGCATAGTCGGTTCAGCGGTGAGTTCGTGCACGACTAAGTCCCACCGGCATAGTCGGTTCGGTCAAACTATGACTGACAACCCATTCCAAAAACGATTGGACTCGTTAGAGCAGTGTATTCTTAGTACTCCTATATGGTTTTGGTACGTTCGGATTCATAAATGAGGAAGTTATTAATAATAAATCGTTCCGCATAGTCGGTTCAGCGGTGAGTTCGTGCACGACTAAGTCCCACCGGCATAGTCGGTTCGGTCAAACTATGACTGACAACCCATTCCAAAAACGATTGGACTCGTTAGAGCAGTGTACTCTTAGTACTCCTATATGGTTTTGGCACGTTCGGATTCATAAATGAGGATGTTATTAATAAGAAATCGCTCCGCATAGTCGGTTCGGTGAAACAATGACTGATAACCCATTAAAATAATGATCAGACCTGTTAGAGCATTGTATTCTTAATACTCCTATATGGTTTTGGCACGTTCGGATTCATAAATGAGGATGTTATTAATAATAAATCGTTCCGCATAGTCGGTTCAGCGGTGAGTTCGTGCACGACTAAGTCCCACCGGCATAGTCGGTTCGGTCAAACTATGACTGACAACCCATTCCAAAAACGATTGGACTCGTTAGAGCAGTGTATTCTTAGTACTCCTATATGGTTTTGGTACGTTCGGATTCATAAATGAGGAAGTTATTAATAATAAATCGTTCCGCATAGTCGGTTCAGCGGTGAGTTCGTGCACGACTAAGTCCCACCGGCATAGTCGGTTCGGTCAAACTATGACTGACAACCCATTCCAAAAACGATTGGACTCGTTAGAGCAGTGTACTCTTAGTACTCCTATATGGTTTTGGCACGTTCGGATTCATAAATGAGGATGTTATTAATAAGAAATCGCTCCGCATAGTCGGTTCGGTGAAACAATGACTGATAACCCATTAAAATAATGATCAGACCTGTTAGAGCATTGTATTCTTAATACTCCTATATGGTTTTGGCACGTTCGGATTCATAAATGAGGATGTTATTAATAATAAATCGTTCCGCATAGTCGGTTCAGCGGTGAGTTCGTGCACGACTAAGTCCCACCGGCATAGTCGGTTCGGTCAAACTATGACTGACAACCCATTCCAAAAACGATTGGACTCGTTAGAGCAGTGTATTCTTAGTACTCCTATATGGTTTTGGTACGTTCGGATTCATAAATGAGGAAGTTATTAATAATAAATCGTTCCGCATAGTCGGTTCAGCGGTGAGTTCGTGCACGACTAAGTCCCACCGGCATAGTCGGTTCGGTCAAACTATGACTGACAACCCATTCCAAAAACGATTGGACTCGTTAGAGCAGTGTACTCTTAGTACTCCTATATGGTTTTGGCACGTTCGGATTCATAAATGAGGATGTTATTAATAAGAAATCGCTCCGCATAGTCGGTTCGGTGAAACAATGACTGATAACCCATTAAAATAATGATCAGACCTGTTAGAGCATTGTATTCTTAATACTCCTATATGGTTTTGGCACGTTCGGATTCATAAATGAGGATGTTATTAATAATAAATCGTTCCGCATAGTCGGTTCAGCGGTGAGTTCGTGCACGACTAAGTCCCACCGGCATAGTCGGTTCGGTCAAACTATGACTGACAACCCATTCCAAAAACGATTGGACTCGTTAGAGCAGTATACTCTTAGTACTCCTATATGGTTTTGGCACGTTCGGATTCATAAATGAGGATGTTATTAATAAGAAATCGCTCCGCATAGTCGGTTCGGTGAAACAATGACTGATAACCCATTAAAATAATGATCAGACCTGTTAGAGCATTGTATTCTTAATACTCCTATATGGTTTTGGCACGTTCGGATTCATAAATGAGGATGTTATTAATAATAAATCGTTCCGCATAGTCGGTTCAGCGGTGAGTTCGTGCACGACTAAGTCCCACCGGCATAGTCGGTTCGGTCAAACTATGACTGACAACCCATTCCAAAAACGATTGGACTCGTTAGAGCAGTGTATTCTTAATACTCCTATATGGTTTTGGCACGTTCGGATTCATAAATGAGGATGTTATTAATAATAAATCGTTCCGCATAGTCGGTTCAGCGGTGAGTTCGTGCACGACTAAGTCCCACCGGCATAGTCGGTTCGGTCAAACTATGACTGAC
>NW_027473688.1:87500-90000 GCF_050947335.1 Megachile rotundata | reverse complement strand
TTCATTTGCGTTCGACCGTTGTTCGATAAAAGAAATTTAACACACGAACAACAATGAAGGGAGACTCTCGCAAGACGATCACCAAATAAGCGTTTATCGTTCGATCGGTCCGGGTTTTTCAACGTCCGTCCGGCACAATTATGCACTTCGAGGACTGGACGACCGGAACCCGTATTGGGATCGCGCGGTCTTCCGCTTCTAATCAACGACAACGAAGCGATCTGCGCTTGTAAATGTTAAAAAAAACGTGGCGAAGCTACGATCTCGTAATAATTTAACCGTGAAAGAGCTTCCGTCGCACGTTTATTTTTAACTTTTCCCCTCGTTGTATAAACTTTCGCACCGTCGAAAAAAAAATTCGACAATCATTTCAGACAACGTCGGGAGCGCGGAGAAACGCCGTAAACACGCTCTACTCTCGGCTTGCTTCCTTCAATTGGTGTCTAACAATTCTCTCGCAGGGCGAAGAATCATTTTCTCTCTCGTCTAAATATCCTTCTGTAGTTAGGTGTTTTCGACTCGGGAGCGCTCTTTCACGGGCGGTCGTATATGGTCTCTTTTAGGGGTTTAACTAGAAACCACGACTCACGCAAGCCGAGATAAGCGCATTCCGCCGAGAAGATCCTAAAAACTAAGAATTGCGAGATATACGAAAATGTTCTTCTGTCGCCTGTGAAAAAAATGAACACTAGCAAAGAGAGGGCGAGACACGAACGTTCCATTTAACATTCTCCGCGTCAAACGCCGACGAAATGTCCAACCATCGCTCGTACGTTTTCGCCAATTTCGCAAGTTGTTCTCTCTCTCGCGTTCGACCATCGGATCCCGCTCCGAAACGTTCGACTTTTCGGCGTTTAACAGTTTCGTTTTATCTAGTCGAACGACGAGCGGTACCGAAAAAAATTTAACAATGAAGAGAAAACCTTTTGCTGCTAAAGGCAAACGCAAGCAGTCTTTAGTTATATAAACGACCCTCAGCCAGGCGTGGTCCAGGAATTGTATCCGTGGACCGCAATGTGCGTTCGAAATGTCGATGTTCATGTGTCCTGCAGTTCACACGTTGACGCGCAATTAGCTGCGTTCTTCATCGACCCACGAGCCAAGTGATCCACCGTTCAGGGTAATCGTATAAAAATTTTTGTTCATATTTAACAACTCAGCGTCTGAAAACCAGTATGTACGTGATTTATTTAACCTGGTTTATAAATTCGTTCGATTGTCCATAGAATACTAACTCCAATCCAAGCGCAAGATCGAGTATCGGTATTCGGACGTCGTCCCGTCATAGCTCTGTTCACAGATTTACCCGAGCTGATTGATGATTAAGACGACACGATAACGTCCATGGACGGGTAAAGGACCGTATAAAACTACAGAACCGCCGATGAAACAACGCTCTGTGACGCATTTCTCTTCGTGCGGCGAGTTTTCAGTCCGTTCCGGGTGGTAAAGTCATTCAAAAACCGTGGAAAATACGAAACGCGCTGTCGCGCGTAACACAGAGTCTCCTGCTCGCTGCTTACATATATTGGACGTCTTGGCGGTATCGCGAGATTCAATACGGACACTCCATGGCCGGCGTCAGATCGGTCTACCAACGAAGGAGACTACGCTATCGTTTTCGCTTCTCAGCCGGTCCGTAAAGCGATACGTTACCATATCGTCCGTCGTAAGCAGGCGGACTCTCGTGAAGTTGCGACTTCGTTCGTCGAAGCGGTTTCGTGGTTCGATTTCCATCGGTTACCCGGACACCCCCCGCGTGAAAGCCTCCGTGTCACACTCTAAATTTCGTTTCTCGTTTAACACGAAATAGAGAGAGGCTAAAAGGGGGTGTTCCCTTTGGTCCAAAGACAAAATTTATAGAGAGAAAGAAAATAAAATGAGAGTCTCTCACGAAGCGGGCGAAAAAAAAAAAACAAGAAATTTAACAATTTTTTTTCGCAAACCCATGCATTTCGTTACCAAACGTCCCAAAATATTTCTTTATATTCTCTCTCGTGTTTTCACACGGGGTCGAGAGAGTACGCAACACGAATCAAGAATAAAAATTATAGAAAGGAAAGTCCGATAAGAATATTTCGAGATTCTTATAACCTTCACCTCTTCCTTACTTCTCCGAAATCTCTCCGCTTTCCTGGCGCGTATCTATTTAACAATTTCGATTCTCTCCTCCTTTTAACTCAGACGTCGCAACGAACGGGTACACCATGCATACGATCCATTTTTTACATAACGAACCTTCTGCCGGTAAAATTCGCGACAGATTCATTTATGTATAGATATATTTTTATATGAGAATGTTCGGGATTTTCCTTCGTGTTCAAGTTGAACATTCTTGTTACGACGACTTTTTGTATTTATCGAAGGATCGTGCGGTACCCGTTAATAAGAAGTAAACGACGTCCCGGGAGAGTCGAAACCTTTCTTATACGCTACGGAAAGAAGAGCCGAGAAGATAGAGAGGAAACTCTCGATTTTCTTTCGTCGGTAAACTTTCGTT
>NW_027473688.1:62500-85000 GCF_050947335.1 Megachile rotundata | reverse complement strand
TCTTTGAGACAAGCATATGACTACTGGCAGGATCAACCAGGGAGCTTAAAGAATTATTTCATTTTTCTTAAGCCAATTTTATTTAACATCAAATTGGGTCTTTCTACGTTCGACGGCGCCTTTACAATTTAACAACGACCGATCGACGTTAAGACTCACAATTCTCCTCCTCCTCCTTTCTCTCTCTCTCTCTCTCTCTCTCGTTTCGATTTTATTACGAATCCTCCACAACCTCAATGCCGGAGATTCGAAGAAACGCATATCGACGTAGTAATGCCGAAGAATAATATTCTCTCCGGTTCAAAAAAGTTTTGAAAGCACGTACACACCGCTTTCACGCCGTTCGTCGAAACGTAAGAAGCGCGTAAACCGCACACGCTCGGAACGAATTAATCGATCCCCATTCGGTGTAAGCGCGTAACAAGCACGCTGGACGTTGTGTTCGTTTATTTCAGTTTTTCAGCTTAAACGTTCCCTTTTCTTTTATGATTATTTTTGTACAACTTTTTGTACACGAACCAATTTGCAGCTCTCCTCTTTTTGCCCGTTTCCTTTTCTGGTTCGTAATATTATTTATATTACGTGAAGTTATATTATAAGTCTTTGATATACAATATTTCGTTTAACGACACAACACCGAAATAGCGCGTATAGCGGATCACGCTGGACAATACGCTATGGCGCGTACAGCGGACATGCTGTTCGTCGAAACGAATCGAAACCGTGTCGATATAAACGTTTCGTTCCTCCACGGGGGTCTCTTTCTCTTATTTTGTATCGATAAAGCGCGTAAAAAAATGCAAATCCTTTCGTGCCAGAAAGATTTCTCGTTGAAAAGTTTTAGAAGCACGTAACACCGCTTTTCATTTCACGCTTTGCATCGAAACGGTATAAGCACGTAAACCACACACGCTCGCTCGTATTGAACCTCCACAATATCGGTGTTCTTTCGCCTTTTTCATAAATACCATTTTTTGCAATGAACCAATATCAGCTTAAACGTTCCTTTTTTATTTGGTTCTTCTCTCTCCTCTCATGTGTTTCAGTCATATTAAAAATTGTTGTTCCTCCAAACTCTCTCTATTCTCTCTCCTTTCACTCTCTTTGGTATTTTATTTAAGACACACCGATAAAGGTTAGCGCGTACAGTGGCGTGCTGAACGTACCGTGATAGCGCGTACAACGGACATGCTGTTCGAAAAACGAACAAGAGGAAGCACGTACAAAGGTAGCTCGCGCTAGGCATATATCGATACGAAACCTCCGTTTTTAGTCTCTCTTTTCGTCGTGGATATCGAAGAAGCGCGTAAAAGAAAATCCCGCTAAAACTCTCTCCGTGCCGGAAAGTGTGTATCCGTTGAAATTTTGGAAGCACGTACACCCGCTTTCACGCTTTACATCGAAACGGTATAAGCACGTAAACCACACACGCTCCGTATTGAACCTCCACAATATCGGTGTTCTTTCCGCCTTTTTCATAAATACCATTTTTTTGTGATGAACCAATATCAGCTTAAACGTTCCCTTTTTTTATTTGGTTCTTCTCTCATGTGTTTTTCAGTCATATTAAATTTTTGTTCCTCCAAACTCTCTCTTCTATTCTCTCCTTTCAACTCTCTTTGGTATTTTATTTAAGACACACCGATAAAGGTTAGCGCGTACAAGTGGCGTGCTGAACGTACCGTGATAGCGCGTACAACGGACATGCTGTTCGAAAAAAACAAATCGGAGCAAGCACGTACACAGAGAATTTTAGCTCGCGCTGGGCACATCGATTCTTACAAATCCACCCAAATTTTTATTTTCTCTCTCTCAAAATTTCGTGTCATAGTTACG
The DNA here is from genome assembly GCF_050947335.1 of Megachile rotundata. Lineage (NCBI taxonomy): Eukaryota > Metazoa > Arthropoda > Insecta > Hymenoptera > Megachilidae > Megachile > Megachile rotundata. Next base: position 83,164 of record NW_027473688.1, on the reverse strand, counting down.
ATACACACCGTAATAATATTTTTTGTACGTATAAGCGAAAACTCGAGATGTAATATCGAGAAATCACCCGTACCGAAAACTCTTCACTTTGGAAGAAGTTTCCATTTCAGAAACCGTTTTTACGAGTCATAGTTACATATTATTTCGTTTCAATATCTCTGCGCTGTACGTATAGTGAAGCATTTATTTAATATTTTACTTCATCGTACCGAAAAACTCTCCGCGAAGAAGAAGTTTTCTCGCGCATCGAGAAAATATTTAGGCGTTCGAGACGCACAAAACATTAAGGGGACGTAATATCATTTCTGAATTTCGGAATAAATATTCCGTTTCAAAATTTTTTAGCCTCTCGACTGAAGGCGTTGTAACGAACAAGTTCGTTCAACACCACTATCTAATTCATTTTTAAAATAAATTTTATAAAACCTTTTTTGGCCCGTTTTAGAACGGTCGGTTTTATTCTATCCCTTTTTAATTTTTAGTAGCCTGTGCCGCTTGAGTCAGTACAACGTACACACCAAAGTGCATACGAGTCACCAGCCTCATGTTAAAGGTTCGTCGCATATGTGCCATTTGGTCTTAGACGCCGACACGCGACAATGCAGTGTGGAGAAAATCCTGCATCGATACCGAGAACACGAACAGTCGAGGCAACACGAAGTTACGCACGAGGAGCGGTGGACTAGTTCTCAACCGAGGTCATAGAATAGCCACGCGCCCGACTCTGTTCCGTCTGGTACGATCGGACCGAACGTCTCCTTATAGGTACCGAACGGCCGGCCGGATGGTCGGCGACGCCGGCCGTTACGCACGGGCGCTTACGATGCTAACGCGCGATCCGAACGTGCCAATTCGAAAGTGCGGTAAAACTTAGCGCGAAAAAATCGATTTTTCAAAAAGTTGTCAAACACGCTAAAAAGTATACGGACGATGTTTTAACAATTATTTTACGAAATTTAATGACAAAATTAATCGAAAAAAAATTTTTTTTCCTTTTCTCGCCAAAATAAATACCAAACGAATTTCTAACGTAATAAACGAGTAACAAATAACAGTATACGTCCAAATAACATACAAGAATCGAGAAAATATTTATATTTTTTCAAAAAATTGAGCAAAAATCTCTCCGCATAGTCGGTTCGGTGCCGAGTCCGAACGTACCAAAGTCCCTCCGGCATAGTCGGTTCGGTGAATCGACGACTGACAACCTATATAAAAAACGATTAAAACCTATAGAATAACGTATCACTAGAACATTTATACCATTTTGGCACGTTCGGATTCATAATTAACGAAATTATCGAAAATTTTTCATTGCGCATAGTCGGTTCGGTGAAAAGGTGACTGACAACCTATATTAAAAATGATTAAAACGTATAGAATAACGCACTACTAGAACATTTATACCATTTTGGCACGTTCGGATTCATAATTAACGAAATTATCCAAAATTTTTCGTTCCGCATAGTCGGTTCGGTGAAACGATGACTGACAACCTATATAAAAAACGATTAAAACCAATAGAATAACGTATTACTAGAACATTTATACAATTTTGGCACGTTCGGATTCATAAATAACAAAATTATTGAAAATTTTTCGTTCCGCATAGTCGGTTCGGTGGACCGTCTGATGCGAGACAATGTCCCACCGGCATAGTCGGTTCGGTGAATCGACGACTGACAACCTATATAAAAAACGATTAAAACCTATAGAATAACGTATCACTAGAACATTTATACCATTTTGGCACGTTCGGATTCATAATTAACGAAATTATCGAAAATTTTTCATTGCGCATTGTCGGTTCGATGAAAAGGTGACTGACAACCTATATTAAAAATGATTAAAACGTATAGAATAACGCACTACTAGAACATTTATACCATTTTGGCACGTTCGGATTCATAATTAACGAAATTATCCAAAATTTTTCGTTCCGCATAGTCGGTTCGGTGAAACGATGACTGACAACCTATATAAAAAACGATTAAAACCAATAGAATAACGTATTACTAGAACATTTATACAATTTTGGCACGTTCGGATTCATAAATAACAAAATTATTGAAAATTTTTCATTGCGCATAGTCGGTTCGGTGAAAAGGTGACTGACAACCTATATTAAAAATGATTAAAACGTATAGAATAACGCACTACTAGAACATTTATACCATTTTGGCACGTTCGGATTCATAATTAACGAAATTATCCAAAATTTTTCGTTCCGCATAGTCGGTTCGGTGAAACGATGACTGACAACCTATATAAAAAACGATTAAAACCAATAGAATAACGTATTACTAGAACATTTATACAATTTTGGCACGTTCGGATTCATAAATAACAAAATTATTGAAAATTTTTCGTTCCGCATAGTCGGTTCGGTGGACCGTCTGATGCGAGACAATGTCCCACCGGCATAGTCGGTTCGGTGAATCGACGACTGACAACCTATATAAAAAACGATTAAAACCTATAGAATAACGTATCACTAGAACATTTATACCATTTTGGCACGTTCGGATTCATAATTAACGAAATTATCGAAAATTTTTCATTGCGCATTGTCGGTTCGATGAAAATGTGACTGACAACCTATATTAAAAATGATTAAAACGTATAGAATAACGCACTACTAGAACATTTATACCATTTTGGCACGTTCCTATTCATGATTAACGAAATTATCGAAAATTTTTCATTGCGCATAGTCGGTTCGGTGAAACGGTGACTGACAACCTATATTAAAAATGATTATAACGTATAGAATAACGTATCACTAGAACATTTATACAATTTTGGCACGTTCGGATTCATAAATAACAAAATTATTGAAAATTTTTCGTTCCGCATAGTCGGTTCGGTAGGCCGTCCGACCGGGACCAAGTCCTTCCGGCATAGTCGGTTCGGTGAAACGATGACTGACAACCTATATTAAAAACGATTAAAACCTATAGAATAACGTATTACTGGAACATTTCTACCACCTCGGCACGCTCGGATTCATAAATAACAAAATTATTGAGAATTATTCGTTCCGCATAGTCGGTTCGGTGAAACGATGACTGACAACCTATATTAAAAACGATTAAAACCTATAGAATAACGTATTACTGGAACATTTATACAATTTTTGCACGTTCGGATTCATAAATAACAAAATTATTGAAAATTATTCGTTCCGCATAGTCGGTTCGGTGAAACGATGACTGACAACCTATATTAAAAACGATTAAAACCTATAGAATAACGTATTACTGGAACATTTATACAATTTTTGCACGTTCGGATTCATAAATAACAAAATTATTGAAAATTATTCGTTCCGCATAGTCGGTTCGGTGAAACGATGACTGACAACCTATATTAAAAACGATTAAAACCTATAGAATAACGTATTACTGGAACATTTATACAATTTTTGCACGTTCGGATTCATAAATAACAAAATTATTGAAAATTATTCGTTCCGCATAGTCGGTTCGGTGAAACGATGACTGACAACCTATATTAAAAACGATTAAAACCTATAGAATAACGTATTACTGGAACATTTATACAATTTTTGCACGTTCGGATTCATAAATAACAAAATTATTGAAAATTATTCGTTCCGCATAGTCGGTTCGGTGAAACGATGACTGACAACCTATATTAAAAACGATTAAAACCTATAGAATAACGTATTACTGGAACATTTATACAATTTTTGCACGTTCGGATTCATAAATAACAAAATTATTGAAAATTATTCGTTCCGCATAGTCGGTTCGGTGAAACGATGACTGACAACCTATATTAAAAACGATTAAAACCTATAGAATAACGTATTACTGGAACATTTATACAATTTTTGCACGTTCGGATTCATAAATAACAAAATTATTGAAAATTATTCGTTCCGCATAGTCGGTTCGGTGGGCCGTCCGAGCACGACCAAGTCCGTCCGGCATAGTCGGTTCGGTGAAACGATGACTGACAACCTATACTAAGAACGATTAAAACCAATAGAATAACGTATTACTAGAACGTTTATACAACTTTGGCACGTTCGGATTCATAAATAACAAAATTATTGAGAATTATTCGTTCCGCATAGTCGGTTCGGTGAAACGATGATTGACAACCTGTATAAAAATTGTTCATAACCGATAAAGTAACGTATTTCTAGCACCGATATACCGTTTCGGCACTTTCGGATACATAATTAACGAAATTATCGAAAATTTTTCATTCCGCATAGTCGGTTCGGTGAAACGATGACTGACAACCTATAATAAAAACGATTAAAACCTATCGAATATCGTATGACTAGAAGATTTATACCGCTTTGACACGTTCGGATTCATAAATAACAAAATTATTGAAAATTATTCGTTCCGCATAGTCGGTTCGGTGGGCCGTCCGAGCACGACCAAGTCCGTCCGGCATAGTCGGTTCGGTGAAACGATGACTGACAACCTATACTAAGAACGATTAAAACCAATAGAATAACGTATTACTAGAACGTTTATACAACTTTGGCACGTTCGGATTCATAAATAACAAAATTATTGAGAATTATTCGTTCCGCATAGTCGGTTCGGTGAAACGATGATTGACAACCTGTATAAAAATTGTTCATAACCGATAAAGTAACGTATTTCTAGCACCGATATACCGTTTCGGCACTTTCGGATACATAATTAACGAAATTATCGAAAATTTTTCATTCCGCATAGTCGGTTCGGTGAAACGATGACTGACAACCTATAATAAAAACGATTAAAACCTATCGAATATCGTATGACTAGAAGATTTATACCGCTTTGACACGTTCGGATTAATAAATAACAAAATTATTGAAAATTATTCGTTCCGCATAGTCGGTTCGGTGGGCCGTCCGAGCACGACCAAGTCCGTCCGGCATAGTCGGTTCGGTGAAACGATGACTGACAACCTATACTAAGAACGATTAAAACCAATAGAATAACGTATTACTAGAACGTTTATACAACTTTGGCACGTTCGGATTCATAAATAACAAAATTATTGAGAATTATTCGTTCCGCATAGTCGGTTCGGTGAAACGATGATTGACAACCTGTATAAAAATTGTTCATAACCGATAAAGTAACGTATTTCTAGCACCGATATACCGTTTCGGCACTTTCGGATACATAATTAACGAAATTATCGAAAATTTTTCATTCCGCATAGTCGGTTCGGTGAAACGATGACTGACAACCTATAATAAAAACGATTAAAACCTATCGAATATCGTATGACTAGAAGATTTATACCGCTTTGACACGTTCGGATTAATAAATAACAAAATTATTGAAAATTATTCGTTCCGCATAGTCGGTTCGGTGGGCCGTCCGAGCACGACCAAGTCCGTCCGGCATAGTCGGTTCGGTGAAACGATGACTGACAACCTATACTAAGAACGATTAAAACCAATAGAATAACGTATTACTAGAACGTTTATACAACTTTGGCACGTTCGGATTCATAAATAACAAAATTATTGAGAATTATTCGTTCCGCATAGTCGGTTCGGTGAAACGATGATTGACAACCTGTATAAAAATTGTTCATAACCGATAAAGTAACGTATTTCTAGCACCGATATACCGTTTCGGCACTTTCGGATACATAATTAACGAAATTATCGAAAATTTTTCATTCCGCATAGTCGGTTCGGTGAAACGATGACTGACAACCTATAATAAAAACGATTAAAACCTATCGAATATCGTATGACTAGAAGATTTATACCGCTTTGACACGTTCGGATTAATAAATAACAAAATTATTGAAAATTTTTCGTTCCGCATAGTCGGTTCGGTGGGCCGTCCGAGCACGACCAAGTCCTTCCGGCATAGTCGGTTCGGTGAAACGATGACTGACAACATATATAAAAAACGATCAAAACCTATAGAATAACGTATTGCTAGAACATTTATACCACTTTGGCACGTTCGGATTCATTATTAACGTAATTATCGAAATTTTTTCATTCCGCATTGTCGGTTCGGTGAAACGATGATTGACAACCTATATAAAAATTGCTCAAAACCAATAAAGTATCGTATATCTAGCACCGCTATACCGTTTCGGCACGTTCGGATTCATAAATGTCGAAATTAACGGAGAAACATCGTTCCGCATAGTCGGTTCGGTGAACCGATGACTGACAACGCATATAAAAAACACTTAGAATCGATGCCGTAGCCGATTTCTATTGCCGCTAGAACGTTTTGGTACGTCCGAATTCAATATCGTAGAAATCATCCACGAAACTCTGTTCCGCATAGTCGGTTCGGTGGACCGTCCGAGTGCGACCAAGTCCCTCCGGCATAGTCGGTTCGGTGGATCGGCTACTGACAACCTATTGAATTATTGCTTAGAATAGATAAAGTAACGTATTTCTAGTGTCCCTATACCGTTTTGGCACGTTCGGATGCACTATTGTAGATATTATCGATAAAACTCCGTTCCGCTTAGTCGGTTCGGTGAACCGATGACCGACAACGCATAGAAAAATCACTCAGTATCGATACTGTAACAGATTTCTATTACCGCCATAACGTTTTTGTACGTTCGAATTCAAAATGGTAGAAATTATCGACGAAACTCCGTTCCGCTTAGTCGGTTCGGTACGGAGCGCAACCGCGACGATGTCCCCCCGGCATAGTCGGTTCGGTGGATCGGCTACTGACAACCTATTGAATTAATGCTCAGAATCGATGCAGTAACGTATTTCTAGCATTCCTATACCGTTTTGGCACGTTCGGATCCACTATTGTACATATTATCGACAAAACTCCGTTCCGCTTAGTCGGTTCGGTGAACCGATGACCGACAACGCATAGAAAAATCACTCAGTATCGATACTGTAACGGATTTCTATTACCGCCATAACGTTTTTGTACGTTCGAATTCAAAATGGTAGAAATTATCGACGAAACTCCGTTCCGCTTAGTCGGTTCGGTACGGAGCGCAACCGCGACTATGTCCCCCCGGCATAGTCGGTTCAGTGGATCGGCTACTGACAACCTATTGAATTAATGCTCAGAATCGATGCAGTAACGTATTTCTAGCATTCCTATACCGTTTTGGCACGTTCGGATCCACTATTGTAGATATTATCGATAAAATTCCGTTCCGCTTAGTCGGTTCGGTGAACCGATGACTGACAACGCATAGAAGAAACACTTAGAATCGATACTGTAACGGATTTCTATTTCCCCCCATAACGTTTTTGTACGTTCGAATTCAAAATGGTAGAAATTATCGACGAAACTCCGTTCCGCTTAGTCGGTTCGGTACGGAGCGCAACCGCGACTATGTCCCCCCGGCATAGTCGGTTCGGTGGATCGGCTACTGACAACCTATTGAATTAATGCTCAGAATCGATGCAGTAACGTATTTCTAGCATTCCTATACCGTTTTGGCACGTTCGGATCCACTATTGTAGATATTATCGATAAAATTCCGTTCCGCTTAGTCGGTTCGGTGAACCGATGACTGACAACGCATAGAAGAAACACTTAGAATCGATACTGTAACGGATTTCTATTTCCCCCCATAACGTTTTTGTACGTTCGAATTCAAAATGGTAGAAATTATCGACGAAACTCCGTTCCGCTTAGTCGGTTCGGTACGGAGCGCAACCGCGACTATGTCCCCCGGGCATAGTCGGTTCGGTGGATCGGCTACTGACAACCTATTGAATTAATGCTTAGAATAGATAAAGTAACGTATTTCTAGCATTCCTGTACCAGTTTGGCACGTTCGGGTGCGCAATTGTTCGAGTTATCGACGAAACTCCGTTCCGCATAGTCGGTTCGGTGCGTCGTTTACATTTTCTAAGTCCTGGCCGCGTATTGCTTTCTCATTTCCAAAGTCCTGGCCGCGTATTGCTTTCTCATTTCCATAGTCCTGGCCGCGTATTGCTTTCTCATTTCCAAAGTCCTGGCCGCGTATTGCTTTCTCATTTCCAAAGTCCTGGCCGCGTATTGCTTTCTCATTTCCAAAGTCCTGGCCGCGTATTGCTTTCTCATTTTCAATGTCCTGGCCGCGTATTGCTTTCCGTCTTTCTAACATCCGACCGTGTAGTACTTAGCATTTTCGAAGTCTCAGCCGCGTTATGAGATTTATTTTTTTAAGTCCGCCGGCGCTCATGGCTTTATTTTTTTCTCTACGCGCGCGCGCGTGCCTTTCTATTTTTTTTCTAAGTCCAACGGCGTATTGCTTTCAAAAAATTTTCTTCGCGCTTCGCGCGAACGAGGAACAAATAAAAAATTTTTTTTTCCTCTCCTCTCACTTACTTTCCTTGCCTTTCCCCCCCCTTCTTCACCCTTTTCTTCACACTTTCGCTCTCTATATAATATATATATTATTATGTCTAATAATATAATCAACTATTATTTATTATATTAATATTATAATATAATATAATTTATAAGTGTGATGTTAAAACCTCATTCACACTCTCAAACTTATAATTAATTTGATCTCTCCAACACTTTTATTAGGGGCCTTTCTCCTCAAATCGTAATGTTCCACTGTAACATCGTGGACATAGATACTGAGGATAGACCACGGAGAGATCATATATTTCTGACACTTCTTGTATTAGAAACTTTGCGTTTCGTTGCTTTCGCAGATGTTCGTCGTCCACATCTTGTTGTGCGAGTCGCATATCTCAACCTTCGTTCTTTAATTCTCACAAAGTTGTACGAAGTCGCGAAATAAACATGTATCTCGCATTCGTACGAGAGGTGTCTGGCCTTCCTCAGAACACCTCTCTCTTTATTAGTACGATCTAAGTATATATCTCGTGTGTCTCGTGCCGAAGTCCAGAAAAATTTCTATAAACTTTGCCTTTTTTCCATACGGCAGACACATTTTTGCTTAGGACACCTCTATTTTGCTTTGCAAAATTTTATATAACTTTATTTTGGGGACGTAATCTTAGCATGTATTATTCGATGTATTTTAACATCAGTTACTTCTCGTCATTCGCCACAGTTCTGCTTTTTACCACACTTTGGGTCCTTTTCAACCCGCGGTAACATTTGGCGGAGAGCGACGCTGCCCCATCGTCCGGCATGTTCGGACCGTCGTCTCCCATATAGATACCGAACGGCCGTCCAAATGGTCGGCGACGCCGGCTCTTACGCACTGAACCTTATAGTGAAAAAGTGCGATTTTTGCTCAACTTTTCAAAAGTCGATTTTTACTTTAAAAATTTTACGAACTTCCCAACTTACGTTGTCGTTCGTCATATTTCCATGCACCACCAATTGCCATTTCATATCATTTCTCATGGTACGAAAGTATCGAAGTAAAAATACTTAGTCTTTCGTACGAGAGAAATTTTGCCTTAGGACACCTTCACAGTTCGTGTAAAATTTCATTAATTTTACTTTGAACATAATTCTAGTTTATGTCAGATCGATGCATTTTAGCAACGATTATTCGTACTTGCCAAAGTTCCGCTTATACGTATATTGGGTCTGTTTGACCCGCGGTAACTTATGGCGGAGAACGACGCTGCCCCATCGTCCGGTATGTTCGGACCGTCGTCTCCCATATAGATACCGAACGGCCGTCCAAATGGTCGGCGACGCCGGCTCTTACGCACTGAACCTTATAGTGAAAAAGTGCGATTTTTACTCAACTTTTCAAAAGTCGATTTTTACTTTAAAAATTTTACGAACTTCCCAACTTACGTTGTCGTTCGTCATATTTCCATGCACCACCAATTGTCATTTCATATCATTTCTCATGGTACGAAAGTATCGAAGTAAAAATACTTAGTCTTTCGTACGAGAGAAATTTTGCCTTAGGACACCTTCAGTTCGTGTAAAATTTCATTAATTTTACTTTGAACATAATTCTAGTTTATGTCAGATCGATGCATTTTAGCAACGATTATTCGTACTTGCCAAAGTTCCGCTTATACGTATATTGGGTCTTTTTGACCCGCGGTAACTTTTGGCGGAGAACGACGCTGCCCCATCGTCCGGTATGTTCGGACCGTCGTCTCCCATATAGATACCGAACGGCCGGCCGGATGGTCGGCGACGCCGGCCGTTACGCACGGGCGCTTACGATGCTAACGCGCGATCCGAACGTGCCAATTCGAGAGTGCGGTAAAACTTAGCGTGAAAAAATCGATTTTCCAAAAAGTTGTAAAACACGTTTAAAATGATGATAAATGAATTCGTGTATAAAAAATTTTTTTTTTCGGTAGAAATTGAGAAAAAACCGCTCCGCATAGTCGGTTCGGTGAAACGATGACTGATAACCCATTAAAATAATGATCAGACCTGTTAGAGCATTGTATTCTTAGTACTCCTATATGGTTTTGGTACGTTCGGATTCATAAATGAGGAAGTTATTAATAATAAATCGTTCCGCATAGTCGGTTCGGTGAAACAATGACTGATAACCCATTAAAATAATGATCAGACCTGTTAGAGCATTGTATTCTTAATACTCCTATATGGTTTTGGCACGTTCGGATTCATAAATGAGGATGTTATTAATAAGAAATCGCTCCGCATAGTCGGTTCGGTGAAACAATGACTGATAACCCATTAAAATAATGATCAGACCTGTTAGAGCATTGTATTCTTAGTACTCCTATATGGTTTTGGCACGTTCGGATTCATAAATGAGGAAGTTATTAATAATAAATCGTTCCGCATAGTCGGTTCAGCGGTGAGTTCGTGCACGACTAAGTCCCACCGGCATAGTCGGTTCGGTCAAACTATGACTGACAACCCATTCCAAAAACGATTGGACTCGTTAGAGCAGTGTACTCTTAGTACTCCTATATGGTTTTGGCACGTTCGGATTCATAAATGAGGATGTTATTAATAAGAAATCGCTCCGCATAGTCGGTTCGGTGAAACAATGACTGATAACCCATTAAAATAATGATCAGACCTGTTAGAGCATTGTATTCTTAATACTCCTATATGGTTTTGGCACGTTCGGATTCATAAATGAGGATGTTATTAATAATAAATCGTTCCGCATAGTCGGTTCAGCGGTGAGTTCGTGCACGACTAAGTCCCACCGGCATAGTCGGTTCGGTCAAACTATGACTGACAACCCATTCCAAAAACGATTGGACTCGTTAGAGCAGTGTACTCTTAGTACTCCTATATGGTTTTGGCACGTTCGGATTCATAAATGAGGATGTTATTAATAAGAAATCGCTCCGCATAGTCGGTTCGGTGAAACAATGACTGATAACCCATTAAAATAATGATCAGACCTGTTAGAGCATTGTATTCTTAATACTCCTATATGGTTTTGGCACGTTCGGATTCATAAATGAGGATGTTATTAATAATAAATCGTTCCGCATAGTCGGTTCAGCGGTGAGTTCGTGCACGACTAAGTCCCACCGGCATAGTCGGTTCGGTCAAACTATGACTGACAACCCATTCCAAAAACGATTGGACTCGTTAGAGCAGTGTATTCTTAGTACTCCTATATGGTTTTGGTACGTTCGGATTTATAAATGAGGAAGTTATTAATAATAAATCGTTCCGCATAGTCGGTTCAGCGGTGAGTTCGTGCACGACTAAGTCCCACCGGCATAGTCGGTTCGGTCAAACTATGACTGACAACCCATTCCAAAAACGATTGGACTCGTTAGAGCAGTGTACTCTTAGTACTCCTATATGGTTTTGGCACGTTCGGATTCATAAATGAGGATGTTATTAATAAGAAATCGCTCCGCATAGTCGGTTCGGTGAAACAATGACTGATAACCCATTAAAATAATGATCAGACCTGTTAGAGCATTGTATTCTTAATACTCCTATATGGTTTTGGCACGTTCGGATTCATAAATGAGGATGTTATTAATAATAAATCGTTCCGCATAGTCGGTTCAGCGGTGAGTTCGTGCACGACTAAGTCCCACCGGCATAGTCGGTTCGGTCAAACTATGACTGACAACCCATTCCAAAAACGATTGGACTCGTTAGAGCAGTGTATTCTTAGTACTCCTATATGGTTTTGGTACGTTCGGATTCATAAATGAGGAAGTTATTAATAATAAATCGTTCCGCATAGTCGGTTCAGCGGTGAGTTCGTGCACGACTAAGTCCCACCGGCATAGTCGGTTCGGTCAAACTATGACTGACAACCCATTCCAAAAACGATTGGACTCGTTAGAGCAGTGTACTCTTAGTACTCCTATATGGTTTTGGCACGTTCGGATTCATAAATGAGGATGTTATTAATAAGAAATCGCTCCGCATAGTCGGTTCGGTGAAACAATGACTGATAACCCATTAAAATAATGATCAGACCTGTTAGAGCATTGTATTCTTAATACTCCTATATGGTTTTGGCACGTTCGGATTCATAAATGAGGATGTTATTAATAATAAATCGTTCCGCATAGTCGGTTCAGCGGTGAGTTCGTGTGACGTCGGGCCTCCGACGTTGACATAGAATATAGGACACGTATATAGCCATAGAACGTAAGAGATGAATATAAGAGTATGTAGCCATAGAATATAAGATATGAATGTAACCGTAGAATATAAGACGCGTATGTAGCCTTAGCATATAAGATATGAATGTAACCATAGAGCGTAAGACACGTATGTAACCCTAACTATAAGATATTATTCACGCCACAGTTAATCACATAGAGATAAGGAAACAAGTAGCGTAGGAACCGCTCGACATTCCTTTCCCACAAGATAAGTCCCTTCCTCGAACTCAATCTCATAAACATCCTCCCGATAATCCAACTCATAAACATCCTTCAGCCAAATTAATCATGATACCCTTATCGACAGCAAACCACAACATCCTCTCACGACAACTCCCGTATCTCATCTTATAAACATCCTTCAAGATAAACCAACCATAACATCCTCTTACATCAGCCAGAACCTTCTAGAACATCCTTATCGACACCTAGCCATAACATCCTCTTACATCAGCCAGAACCTTCTAGAACAATTTCCTTTGTCCTCAACCACTATAAAACCCAGACCATTCCTTATCATACAGAACCAGTCGGCGCCAGTCCGCCCTAGTCTGCATACCGGTAACCTCAGTGCTAGGTAATCCTGCCTGAGGCCCGTCCAGTCATACAATACCACATCAGCCCAGCCTGATTCCTCGGGAGTCGTAATCGACTACCCATTTCGTCGAGCGGATAAACGTAAGAATATATCATAAAGGAACATTGTCCATATACATATATAATCAAGGATTTATTGGAGAATATATCATTATATAATTATAATTGTTGTCCACTGTCTTCAAATACCTGCACGATTCGTATCATACTATTGCAACCTCCTGACTCGCGTGATAAATCACACGAGACGAGCTTAATAGCCACAGCGAGGACATAGAGATACTTCAACGACAGCTGCTTCCACGGGACCCAGGGCCACGACGTAAGCCAGCGAGCTACGCTAACCCGAAAGCTGAGGAAAATAGTTAGAAGTTATAGCCGGCGAGGCAAGTGAAACCGTACATTATTTCACTGGACACCCCTGGCCGTAACAAAATTGGTGACAGCGGTGGGATTGACTCAGCACCGTGGAGAGATAGCTGCCTACGTGACATTCAGCGAGCCAAGATTACGAAGCGTGTGAAAGAACAAAGCGGACAAGGAGGTCTCGAGATAAGAAGCGCGCCAGACGTAAGACGACACCGGCCGGACGCTCGACCGTACCGAGCGGGAGATAAGCGCGCCGCATTCCTGAGCGCGCCCGTTCCCACGACGCGCCGGGTCTCACGCCAGCGCGGGTGACGCATCCACTGCCGCTGCAGTAACGCGCTCATTCAGTCACGCTCCTTCGTACAGTTAAGACGTCGAGTTCGCGCTACAGAGTTTTTCGACAAGAGCAGATCTCTAACGTTCTTGACCTTGCAAGCGGTACGTGCGCTTCAATAGCTGTACTACCTCTTGCCTGGAAGAGGCTTAGGGCATTCTGTCTACAAGATTCGCCAGTTTTCTGCAGATATTTGTGTCACACTTGCGCGTAAAAGCGAAGGTGTTGCCACGGTATCAAAAGAGACTGCGAATTCCTCGCGCTACAGAGTTTTTCGACAGGAGCAGATCCTTAACGTTCTCAACCTTGCAAGCGGTACGTGCGCTGCATAGCTGTACTGCCTCTTGCCTGGAAGAGACTTGGGGAATTCTGTCTACAGGATTCGTTAGGTTTTCCGTAGATATTCGTGTCGCACTTGCGCGTAAAAGCGAAGGTGTTGCCACGGTATTGAAAGAGACTGCGAATTCTTCGCGTACAGTATAGTGAATAGCCAATTACGAGCCGACGATCGCTGTTGGTAACCCGATTTTTGCGCGTTCAAACGCTGCGGAATACGCTAGCCAACAGCATGCCGGTAAGTCATTGAGACTGAGTACAGGAATTGTATTTTTCTTTCGTAAGTAATAAAATTTTCGTAATCGTCATTTGAAAATAGGGGAAAAAGAAGCGTGGCTGCCGTGCGGGCCGCCGAGAAAAGGCGAGGAAGCTCAAGCTCCTCGAAGAGAAGTTTCTACGACAAGTGTTTAAACCGGAAATTGTGACTTTGGACAGTGAATCGGACACTGAGACGTTATCACGCGAAGTGCCGTTACTCGGTTACGACGTTTTGGACACAAGAAGTGCCATAAAAGTGCGTAATCACAGGGAAGTTCCGGACAAAGTGTTGGTGGACTTTTTCCGGGCGTTTCGCGGAAACAATTGGTCGTGCCCGCCTTCGGTAGACGAATTCTGCCAACAACATGCCGTCGCAACCGGCTGGGACGCAGAAGACGACGCCGATGGAACTCCGTTCGAGGCAAACGGAACCAATGAGTGAGGACGAAATGGCCATGGTACAGAAACAACAAATTGAAAAAGAGAGGCGCCTTCGGGAGGAGGCCCGAATGCTTGACAGCGAGAGACGAGAATTGGAAGAAGCTCGCCTGCGGAACGAAGCACTGTTAGCCAGAATCCGGAAAGCTGAACAGAGCCAAGGGGCAATACCGAAGAAAAGAGACATTCCCGAGGAACTACCCACGGAGATGGAAGTGCCAAGTGTTGCCGTCGTCAGTGAATCCATCGGCTACACTCTTAACGAAGCAGTAAAAATGGTGCCCGTTTTCAATGGTTCCTCGCCGACGTTATTAACATTCACACGGGCGTGCAAAAGAGCCAGGCAGTTAATTCCCGCTCACGCCGAGGGAACTCTGGTCAAACTCATCATTGGACACTTGAGTGGGCACGCCGCCGCTGCTGTGGAGGACGAGGAGATCTACACCGTCGCCGAGCTGTGTAACACCCTCAAGGACATCTTTGGACCACAGCGCACCGTCGACTACTACCGCGGCGAATTAGCGAGCATCTACATGAAGAACGGTGAGCACGTTCTAGATTTCATAACCCGAGTAAAAGACTTGCGTGACGCGATCCTCGATTGCGACCGAGGCGCGCCTGACATTGACGAAATCAACAATTTCGCGAAAGGGTGCTTTATCGATGGGTTGATGTCACCCATGCGTTTAGAAGTAAAATCGGTCGCGGCCGAACCGTTAAAATGTGTATTTCGAGAAGCAATCTCAGCGTTCAAGAGATTAGAGTTAGAAAAGTCGAGACAGGGCCGTACCGAAACGCGCCGTGTGAATTTCGAACAGCGCGACGGAACTCCCGACTGGCGATTGGGTAGAGACTTTAGAAGAAGCGAATCTCCGCGTCGCGTTGATTTCGGAAGGCGTGACCAAAACCCGGAATGGCGCGAACGCCGTTTTAGCAGTCCACCGCGTCGCGACGCATGGAAACCAACATCGCCCGTTCCGCCGCGAAATTACCAGGCGAATCGGGGATTCACGCGATATCCCCGCGGAGATGACAGAAGAGACCCGCCGTTGCCCGATAGATTCTGCCGATATTGCAATATTCCGGGTCACGATCTGCACGAATGTAGGAAGCGTCAATACAACGAACGAATGCGAAATTCGGGAAACGAGCAAGCCCTCCCGCCCGCGACGAACAAAGGACGGGAGGGCCCAAGCACGAAAACGGTGCACGCGGTTACATTGGACCACGCGGAGTCAGCTGTGTCGATTGCTGGGGAGGAACAACAGACCCCCAAATCAGAATAAGCGCGCCGGAGTTAAAATCAATATCAGTCATGATGGTCGACACTGGTGCCGCACCGAATTTAATAAAACTCGGCGCTCTGAAACCTCACACGGAAATAAACGCCAAGGAGGAAACAAAATTTTTCGGAGTCACATCGGACACTATCACGACCCTTGGCACAACAAACGTTACGTTATTCGGGGAACGATTCGAATTCTACGTAGTCCCCGATTCCTTCCCTATACCCCAGCACGGAATACTGGGACGCCCTTTCCTAGAAAACGCCGATGTTTTGATGAGGAGCCGATGCGTCCGGTGGAGGAACTTAATCCTGCCATTCGACCGGATCAAACCCGATTCTAGGCCAGCACGCCTAAGGGAGATGTTCGGTAAAGTAGAGTTAGATGAAACGTTTGAGCTGGCCGCCGAGCACGACGGTAGCCGCACTCGAGAAATCGGTCGTACTCTTCCCATACATTCAGACGCGACGGAACTAGGCGCAACAAGTTCACGCGGTCAGTCCCCATTGCCAACAACGTCCGCGCAAATACCAGATTGGGATGATAGAATTAACGACTCCGACACGGACTTATCGGAGTTTGAGACCGAACAGAATAATAACCACGCCACGCGGGAAAATACGAGCGCCCGCGAGGGCACCCAGTACACCCCACACGAGTTAGTATTTGGCGACCCCGCGCGCGTCCCTACGGCAGATACAATGTTGGTCGAAACAACTAACGAGTCGTACAATCAATACCTGCGAGATTTACAAACTAAGGTGACACAGGTTGTGAGTGATGCGCGTAAGAATCTTATGGATGCAAAAGAAAAATCCAAACGACACTACGATCGCCGTGTGCATGTAGAAAGCTTTAAAATTGGAGAACGGGTTATGCTATTGAATGATTTGCGCCGCGATAAATTCGACGATGAGTACCTTGGACCGTATGAAATCCGGTGGGTATTCCCGAACGGAAATGTAAAAATAGTTGTGAAGGGACGAATGAAAATTGTGCATGCGAACCGCTTGAAGAAGTTCAAACCCGCCCCCATCGCGTCGGTATTCACGGCCCACACGTCACCCCCACTCCCGACGACGAACGACAGAAGGAAAACCCCCAGGTCTACAAGGAGCCACTCGTCATTAATCCAGCGAACAAAGCACTTCATCATGTGGGCTCTAATACTGCTAATCACCATTCACCAAGCATCAGGATTGATTGGCTACGATTGCAGCGGACCAACACTCAACATCTCCACCTTCTCCATCGTCGATCAGCTGGACTGTTCTCCCCAAAGCATTGAGCCATTAACGGAATTAAAGGACATACAATTGCTACAATTGGGTGACTTCAACGAGACTCCGGTCATCCAATGCCGATTGGAAATAGACCGGACCATTTATTACTGTGGAATGCATTCGCACGTGTCAGTGGTACATAACGGACGACAGCAATACATATTTTCTACGACGCATGAGACCTGTCGAAACCTACAAGTAACCGGAACCATAGCGATCACGCCATCAGTACAAGTCACAGGAATTCAGCCGAATTCGACTAGCCACGTTAGCCTGACAATCGCCGGGAGGATCGATACCCAAGGAACCTGTTCAGGGACAACGTATGCAGACCCATATGGATCCTGGACAGACGTGGTGGTTCAGGCATCAGTTACAGTATCCATCAAAAATTACGTAACACCGGTTAAACTGGATACAAACCAAGTGATCCTCCGATCGGGACAACGCTGCTCGCTGCAGGCGGGAAGCTGCTTGGACGCCGAAGATGGTTACACCTATTGGGAACCGGTGCCCAGCGATTCCTGTCATTTCAACCACTATGATGTCCTCTACGAAGGGCGAGCAGACAAGATAACATCCCGAGAGCAGCAAACACCCACTGTTTATGTGGTTACAGCAGAGGACACAACGTTCGCACTAACGAAAACGCACGAAATAACGCTTTGTGGATACCGGCTCATGAAGACGGAACATCCAAAATTATTTATCGTCGAAACAGCGTCCGACGGGAAGTTCAAGGCAAAAACTCGAACACCCGTCAACAACCTCGACATTTTCACGTATGTCAACTCGAAATTCGTATACGTGGAACGACACATCAAGAATCAACTACTGCAATTATACAATGACGTCCTCGAACAAAAGTGCAATCTGGAAAGACAGATAATAAGGAACGCTCTCACTTTAATGCACACATCACCGGAGGAAGTAGCCTACGCAATAACCAAGGCACCGGGACACATGGCCGTTTCATCAGGGGAGGCTATACACGTCATACAGTGCATACCCGTCGCCTGCCAAGTAAGGAAAACGGAGGAGTGCTTTGACGAATTGCCAGTGAAATATAAAAACGAATCTCGGTTTCTCACCCCGAAAAACCACATTCTCACCGCCGCGGGAACCAGGAGAGAGTGCAACTCGCTGATGCCAACCATGTATAAACTGAACGGAGCCTGGTACCGTCTCACACCGGGCCTGACGGAAACAATTCCACCCCAGGCTTTACAATCCATCACCAGACCAACTTGGAAATACGTGGACCCACACAATCTGGCAAATGGAGGCATATACTCAGCCGAAGATCTGAATAAACTGAAAAACCATATTATGTTCCCGATCGAAAAAGCCTCGGTGATCAGCTCGATTGCCCAGGGTGCCACAGGAAGGCAATTCACCACAGGTAGCGTACAAATATCAAACCTACTGGATGCTGCATCAATAGAGAAAATAGCAAAGTCCGCTGGAGAGAAGATATGGTTCACCTTCGTCAAATTCGGGTCGTTCAGCGCGGGCCTCATTGGCATATACCTTAGTATCCGCATTGCAAAACTCATCATCAACTCAATCCTGAACGGAATCGCCTTACACGCAGCCTACGGCTGGAGTCTACACCTGCTGGTCGCCGTTTGGAGCTCCATGACACATTTCTTCCTGTTCCTGAAACGGAAAAACGAGGAAAAGCTGAACCTGCCGGACGACGCCGTGGAATGTGTTCCCCAAGAAAAAGAACATTTAAAACCCCAATCAAGCGACAACGTAGAAGAAGTGACAAGTGCTCCCCTTTACCCCTCCCTAATAGAGACATATAAACTCAAATAAGTGAAGTCCCCAAAAGCCCCAATAAACTCTGCGAGTGCGAGAAATACCAGGGAAGCCAATTTTTCCTCCGTAAAAATTGACTTTTCCTAGGGGGGGAGGTGTGACGTCGGGCCTCCGACGTTGACATAGAATATAGGACACGTATATAGCCATAGAACGTAAGAGATGAATATAAGAGTATGTAGCCATAGAATATAAGATATGAATGTAACCGTAGAATATAAGACGCGTATGTAGCCTTAGCATATAAGATATGAATGTAACCATAGAGCGTAAGACACGTATGTAACCCTAACTATAAGATATTATTCACGCCACAGTTAATCACATAGAGATAAGGAAACAAGTAGCGTAGGAACCGCTCGACATTCCTTTCCCACAAGATAAGTCCCTTCCTCGAACTCAATCTCATAAACATCCTCCCGATAATCCAACTCATAAACATCCTTCAGCCAAATTAATCATGATACCCTTATCGACAGCAAACCACAACATCCTCTCACGACAACTCCCGTATCTCATCTTATAAACATCCTTCAAGATAAACCAACCATAACATCCTCTTACATCAGCCAGAACCTTCTAGAACATCCTTATCGACACCTAGCCATAACATCCTCTTACATCAGCCAGAACCTTCTAGAACAATTTCCTTTGTCCTCAACCACTATAAAACCCAGACCATTCCTTATCATACAGAACCAGTCGGCGCCAGTCCGCCCTAGTCTGCATACCGGTAACCTCAGTGCTAGGTAATCCTGCCTGAGGCCCGTCCAGTCATACAATACCACATCAGCCCAGCCTGATTCCTCGGGAGTCGTAATCGACTACCCATTTCGTCGAGCGGATAAACGTAAGAATATATCATAAAGGAACATTGTCCATATACATATATAATCAAGGATTTATTGGAGAATATATCATTATATAATTATAATTGTTGTCCACTGTCTTCAAATACCTGCACGATTCGTATCATACTATTGCAACCTCCTGACTCGCGTGATAAATCACACGAGACGAGCTTAATAGCCACAGCGAGGACATAGAGATACTTCAACGACAGCTGCTTCCACGGGACCCAGGGCCACGACGTAAGCCAGCGAGCTACGCTAACCCGAAAGCTGAGGAAAATAGTTAGAAGTTATAGCCGGCGAGGCAAGTGAAACCGTACATTATTTCACTGGACACCCCTGGCCGTAACATTCGTGCACGACTAAGTCCCACCGGCATAGTCGGTTCGGTCAAACTATGACTGACAACCCATTCCAAAAACGATTGGACTCGTTAGAGCAGTGTATTCTTAGTACTCCTATATGGTTTTGGTACGTTCGGATTCATAAATGAGGAAGTTATTAATAATAAATCGTTCCGCATAGTCGGTTCAGCGGTGAGTTCGTGCACGACTAAGTCCCACCGGCA
>NW_027473688.1:47500-57500 GCF_050947335.1 Megachile rotundata | reverse complement strand
CTAATACGCTGTAGCCGTCGACGATATATGACTCCAATTTGATGACGGAGGCATGGGATCGAGAGGCCACCGTCGCGTATTTTGGCATGAAGGAAGGCTGTAGGTGTTGTGACCGGAAGGTGTAGGGTCTTCTTAATAAATTTCCTAATAAGGCGATCCATATATTCCAGCCTTCCTGCCGTAATGCTGGAGGACTGACAGCAATGTATAAGCCTAGGTATTAAATAGCGGTTCAATATGTACAATTTCTGCCATGGACGCAGGGCCGCGCGACGCAGACGCTCCAACATTGATTCCAGGTTGGAAGGCGAGGGGGCCAGCATACCGCTCTGGCTATATCCGTGACCCAAATATTTCAGCTGCTCGAGCACTCGCAGAGTGGGAACTGACGCGCCATCTATTGAGAATTTTGGCTTGGTGTCGACAACAACCCTCTTAGTGCCCGGGACTCGCGCGAGTTGAAGAGCGCGGCATTTGGAGGGATTCACCTCCATGTGGGTTCTCTCCAGGAAGGCGCGGAGTCGGCGGAGGTGTTCGTTGATACCATGAACAGTGTTGCTGACGAAAATTATGTCGTCGGCAAACAACAAGCAGCCGATCTTGGAATTACCCAGCTGTACGCCATCCGTGGTGTTAATGGATGTAACTAGGTCATCTATTGCGATGTTGAAAAGCATCGGACTGTCCGTATCGCCTTGTCGAACTCCGCGACACATCCTGATAGGCGAACTCCTTTCTCCGTGGCATTCGATGGTAGTGTCGACATCTTTATAGGTCGACATAATGTATTTTACGGTATGTTGATCGACACCTTTATTGATAAGAGAGTTTTCTATGGCGATGGGATGAATTTTGTCAAAGGCTTTAGTTAGGTCTATGGACAACACGTAGAGGGGCTTGCCGTTCGTTCGGTGCTCACGCACGATTGCGTCCAGGATGGTACTACTGGACATAATTCCGTCACACGGAGTAAAACCCCTCTGAGCGTGATGTAGTTTAATATTGTTAGATAGTCTTGAGGCCAAAATTTTGTGTAGGAGTCTGGAGAAGATAGAGGAGACTGTGATGGGACGCCAGTTGGAAGTTAGAGAAAGATCGCCCTTCTTGGGTATAAGCACGGTGCGATTGTGGCGCAACAAGGTTGGTGTGCGGCACAAACCGAACACGATATTGAGGAGTCCAACCACGTCGGCCAGGTTCGCCTTCCTCAGGTCGTCGCGAGTAATTTTATCCGGGCCGCTTGCTGACTGCTTGAGGCGCCGCAGGGCCAGCTCCGTCTCGGCGGTGGTAATAGGATAATCCATATGCCGAACCTCACTTGGAGGTTGCGGATCCGGTCCGGAGTAGTCCGGGCATTCCTCAAAGATTGGACGAAAATAGGCCTCGATCTCGGCCATCTTAGGGCATGTGGTGACATTGATGTCCTTGTCGTCCAAGATAGCATGTGCAACTTGCGTAGGATTTTCGGCAAACAGTCGCTGATACGTGCTAAAATTTGCGGATCTCTTAGCCGCACGATTCGATTTCCTCTTGGTCCCGGGTCTTTTAACCTTGCCACGTTTATGTCTCCCCCGCCCACCCCCAGCAGTACGTAATGAGTCTTTATGGTTCCCCAACTCACTAATCGCGTGGCAAATATGCGGGTCGAACTCCTCAAACTCCGCGCAGTCGAACAGGGTGGCAATAAGCTGCTGAACCTCGAGCGAGCACGAGGGTGACAGCTCCCGAAGGAAGCGGCAGATATCGGAGTGTTGTAGTAGTGGTGGACAACTATTGCTATTGCCACCGGCGTCCGACGGCGGCCGCTCATACCCCACGTCTGGGATGTCAGACGGCAAATCCGCACGTGCGGCAACGCTCTCCGCCGGGCACCGTGAGTCGGTAGATGGTGGTGATAGCGGCACGCTCCCGGCAGCAGAAGTCGAGGCGGAAGAGATCCCCGAAAGTGCATCTTTATATGACAGCTTCTGCCGCTGTTTCTTTATAGCCTCACTGGAGCGGCCGGTGTGTAGTGCAGCTAGCCGTGTGTTGATCTCCGTTTGGGATAGGCCTGCGGGCAGCTGCGACTCGAGGAGTGCAAGCTGCTTCTCCTCGGAGGGAGTCCATTTAGGCCTGCTGGTCGTGGCTCGTTTTACGGCCAACACGAGATCCTGATCGTTGTAGTCTGTAGGGTGAGCGCGTTTGATGTGTTGCCTGAGGCCGGCGTATTTTTGGAACTTGGATGAGCATGTCTCACAGGTGTAGGTTCCATCCTCATTGGGAGGAGGTTGATTGCAGCGTCGAATATGTTGTTTCCTCTGCGCCAGGATCCTCGATGAAAGATCAGTCAAACATGAGGGACATGTCGAGCAGTCATCGTCCGAACGTGTATCGACGGGATATCCATGGGACGTCGCCGAGTCGTCAACAGAATCCAATCCGGGTATCCGAGTTTTATTCCTTGTGTTTCTTGGAGCGGTAGAAATTTGGAGCTAAGCTCCGAGACGTCCGAGGGCTGCTGACCCCGGGACACCTCCGACATAATGTCGTTTGGGCTTGCGCCCGTTCGCCGCACGCCGTTTAGCCGTGACTGGGACTGCGATGGTGACGTGAGTCACCCAAACAGCCAACCAGTCACGTTACCGGCAGGTACCACTAGGAGGTAGGTCGTGCGACTTGGATGGGAGAGGCTGAAGGACCTAACGAGAGGTCTGAGTTACGCATTGCCATCCCTGCAACCATGACTCACGCAAGCGACGGAGTTTTTCCCCCGGCGAACCGAAGGAGAAACTCGGAGCGATTTACGCTTAAGAGAGTCATAGTTACTCCCGCCGTTTACCCGCGCTTAATTGAATTTCTTCACGTTGACATTCAGAGCACTGGGCAGAAATCACATTGCGTCATCACCCTTGAGGGCCATCGCAATGCTTTGTTTTAATTAGACAGTCGGATTCCCCTAGTCCGTGCCAGTTCTGAGCTAAGCGTTGAATGGCGGCCGAAGAGGCGAAAAGGACGGCCGAAGCCGTCACAAGAAGCCTCGCAGCAAGGAAGATCCGTTGGCGGCCAAGGCACGGGACCGAGCTCGGATTCCGGGACGCGACGCGAAGTCGCCAACCGTTCACCTCGCCCAGGCCCGGCACGTCAGCCTGGCCAACTTCCCGACCAAGCCCGACACGCCCCGCTCCTCAGAGCCAATCCTTATTCCGAAGTTACGGATCCAATTTGCCGACTTCCCTTACCTACATTAATCTATCGACTAGAGGCTCTTCACCTTGGAGACCTGCTGCGGATATGGGTACGAACCGGCGCGATACCTCCACGTGGCCCTCTCCTGGATTTTCAAGGTCCGAGGGGAAGATCCAGACACCGCCGCAACTGCGGTGCTCTTCGCGTTCCAAACCCTATCTCCCTGCTAGAGGTTTCCAGGGAACTCGAACGCTTATACAGAAAAGAAAACTCTTCCCAGATCTCCCGACGGCGTCTCCAGGTCATTTTGGGTTACCCCGACGAACACTCTTACGAGGGCCCGATTGGTATGCGGTTCCGCTGCCGGGTTCCGGAATAGGAACCGGATTCCCTTTCGCCCGATGGGTGTGTTTCTTCCCAAATCACGCAAAATTATATAAACAACGACGCATCTGCGACGCAACGACGACACGACTTGCGTTCGATAGTTTGTAAGATTTAACCAAGCAAAAAATAGAAAAAAAATCGCTTTCAGGCGTTCGACAACGTCGCATCACGTCGAACGTGAAGTATCCATCGATCCGAACCGCGATCATTTTTTTTCAGCGTTCAACGTTTTTGTCAATTTATCAATAAAAATGATCATGTTCGAGCGGTGGATTAGGACACAAACACGAAACGACGGCGACGTAAATTGTTATTTAACTGCAATTTTTTTCTCTTTTTAACATTTTTTGCCTTTTGCGCGCGTACGTGCGTGCGAGCGTACGTATGTTTGTCATTTGCGTTCGAAAAGCGTGAATTTTAGGACACCTCATCAACATTAGATTTCTCTTAGGGCTTAGGATCGACTGACTCGTGTGCAACGGCTGTTCACACGAAACCCTTCTCCACGTCAGTCCTCCAGGTCCTCGCTGGAGTATTTGCTACTACCACCAAGATCTGCACCGACGGCGGCTCCAGGCAGGCTCACGCCCAGACCCTTCTGCGCACACCGCCGCGACCCTCCTACTCGTCAAGGCTTCATGGAGAACGGGAACTAAATCCCGTTCCTGCGCACTTGCCGTTGACGGCGGAGTATAGGCGCGACGCTTCAGCGCCATCCATTTTCAGGGCTAGTTGCTTCGGCAGGTGAGTTGTTACACACTCCTTAGCGGATTCCGACTTCCATGGCCACCGTCCTGCTGTCTTAAGCAACCAACGCCTTTCATGGTATCCCATAAGCGTCGACTTAGGCGCCTTAACTCTGCGTTTGGTTCATCCCACAGCGCCAGTTCTGCTTACCAAAATTGGCCCACTTGGCACTCTGATCCAAGAAAAATTTTATCAATTTATATCTCGTGGCTTCATGAAAATTCAAGCAAGCCAGAGATCTCACCCATTTAAAGTTTGAGAATAGGTTGAGGTCGTTTCGGCCCCAAGGCCTCTAATCATTCGCTTTACCAGATGAGACTCGTTATGCGTTCGAGTCGAGTGCCAGCTATCCTGAGGGAAACTTCGGAGGGAACCAGCTACTAGATGGTTCGATTAGTCTTTCGCCCCTATACCCAGTTCCGACGATCGATTTGCACGTCAGAATCGCTACGGACCTCCATCAGGGTTTCCCCTGACTTCGTCCTGACCAGGCATAGTTCACCATCTTTCGGGTCCCAACGTGTACGCTCTAGGTGCGCCTCTTCTCGCAATGAGAACGAGACGCCCCGGGAGTGCGAGGCCTAATCGTAACGAGGCCCATCCTCCCTTAGTCGACTTCACGGACGACTTTCACTTTCATTTCGCCTTTAGGTTTATCAAATCCCAATGACTCGCGTACATGTTAGACTCCTTGGTCCGTGTTTCAAGACGGGTCCCGAGAGTACCCAAAGCAATAGCGTCGCCGACCGGTAATTCAAAGTTTGGCCAGTCCAAGGACTCCGCCTGCCAACAGCCCGCCAGGCCCGGTTACGGCGCTAAGTCCGTACATCCGGTATCTAGACTGGAACGAGCTTGCGGCGGTCCTGGACGCAGTGCGTTCGAGAATTTTGCGGCCCGATACCGTCTGAGTACCGTCGCGCAGTCGGCCGGGCATCCAAGGGGCTGTCATCGTACGCTAAAAGCGACGGACAGTCTTCGCCTCGGGCCTTAGACCGACACGCAACGGGTCGCGACGTTCTACTAGGGGAGAAGTGCACGACTACATAGCCGGAACATTCGCCGCGGGTGGTGTGCCCACGCCGATGGGAAACCCGCCGTAACGGGACCATCCGGGGCACTATCGCACCAACACGGGAGCCAGCTTCGTTGACGATGAATCTCCCCATTCGATCTTTTGGGTTTCTCGGGTTTACCCCTGAACGGTTTCACGTACTCTTGAACTCTCTCTTCAAAGTTCTTTTCAACTTTCCCTCACGGTACTTGTTCGCTATCGGTCTCGTGGTCATATTTAGCCTTAGATGGAGTTTACCACCCACTTAGGGCTGCACTCTCAAGCAACCCGACTCTAAGGAGAGATCCACCCGAGACGCGTACCGGTCGCTACGGGCCTGGCACCCTCTATGGGTAAGTGGCCCCATTCAAGATGGACTTGGACGCGATTCGATGTCTCGGGATAAACGGATCCTCCTGAACACTACATTTCCCAGCGGCGTTAACCGCGGGATTCAGTGCTGGGCTCATTCCTGTTCGCTCGCCGCTACTAAGGAAATCCTTGTTAGTTTCTTTTCCTCCGCTTATTAATATGCTTAAATTCAGCGGGTAATCTCGCCTGCTCTGAGGTCGTCGAAATTTTATTATTTCTTTTCAAAGTTATACCACAAACTGTACGCTCTTTTCGGGGTTTCGACACGTAATACGAAAGGTATATTAATACCAACGACGCACAGGGATTATGTCGTTCGATTTTTTCCTTGTATCGTTCGATAACCAACTATTTTTCTCTTTTCGGATCAACACAATATCGTCGACTACTCGAAGGTACGTACGAGCCAAAATGAAAGCTCGGTGTCTCCTCTCTCTTTTGTTCGACAAAAGAAAAAAGGCACTTAAAACGCCGCATATTCGGGCAGGCGGGACAACGACAAAAAAAAAAAACGACGACGACGACGTCCGGTTGTTCTCGACTCGCGTCGGAGTATATATGTATATATTATAATCGGATATATCTTTTTATCTATCCAGGGCGCGTTAAAACAAACGACGAGGAGAGACTACGACAACGAGGAGATAAAGGTCGGACACCTTTTCTTCTTACCCTCGGCGCGCTCTCGCACACGATCGTTTCATGTTTCTTTTGTCCCCTAAAGGATACATATACCGTTACAACATATTTACGTTCGAATATACACTCGACGGTCGATAAACCGTAAAGACGCATCGTCCGATACGTTTTTTCTTTTGCTGTCGCGTTCCGACGCAAAATCCCAAGAAAAGGGCGAGAATGCCAGAGACAGCCATGTAAACCATCGGTGACTTATCATGGTCCAGAGAATAAAGGGTTAAAGGAAAAAAGAAATCCCATTTTTAACGTGCGTGGTACACCTTCGTCGTGTATATATCGTTCGATGAAACCACGAGCGCACAAAAGGAGGAACAAAAGCGTTTCGAGATCGATCTTCGGTGTAAATGTCATTGTTCATTTGCGTTCGACCGTTGTTCGATAAAAGAAATTTAACACACGAACAACAATGAAGGGAGACTCTCGCAAGACGATCACCAAATAAGCGTTTATCGTTCGATCGGTCCGGGTTTTTCAACGTCCGTCCGGCACAATTATGCACTTCGAGGACTGGACGACCGGAACCCGTATTGGGATCGCGCGGTCTTCCGCTTCTAATCAACGACAACGAAGCGATCTGCGCTTGTAAATGTTAAAAAAAACGTGGCGAAGCTACGATCTCGTAATAATTTAACCGTGAAAGAGCTTCCGTCGCACGTTTATTTTTAACTTTTCCCCTCGTTGTATAAACTTTCGCACCGTCGAAAAAAAAATTCGACAATCATTTCAGACAACGTCGGGAGCGCGGAGAAACGCCGTAAACACGCTCTACTCTCGGCTTGCTTCCTTCAATTGGTGTCTAACAATTCTCTCGCAGGGCGAAGAATCATTTTCTCTCTCGTCTAAATATCCTTCTGTAGTTAGGTGTTTTCGACTCGGGAGCGCTCTTTCACGGGCGGTCGTATATGGTCTCTTTTAGGGGTTTAACTAGAAACCACGACTCACGCAAGCCGAGATAAGCGCATTCCGCCGAGAAGATCCTAAAAACTAAGAATTGCGAGATATACGAAAATGTTCTTCTGTCGCCTGTGAAAAAAATGAACACTAGCAAAGAGAGGGCGAGACACGAACGTTCCATTTAACATTCTCCGCGTCAAACGCCGACGAAATGTCCAACCATCGCTCGTACGTTTTCGCCAATTTCGCAAGTTGTTCTCTCTCTCGCGTTCGACCATCGGATCCCGCTCCGAAACGTTCGACTTTTCGGCGTTTAACAGTTTCGTTTTATCTAGTCGAACGACGAGCGGTACCGAAAAAAATTTAACAATGAAGAGAAAACCTTTTGCTGCTAAAGGCAAACGCAAGCAGTCTTTAGTTATATAAACGACCCTCAGCCAGGCGTGGTCCAGGAATTGTATCCGTGGACCGCAATGTGCGTTCGAAATGTCGATGTTCATGTGTCCTGCAGTTCACACGTTGACGCGCAATTAGCTGCGTTCTTCATCGACCCACGAGCCAAGTGATCCACCGTTCAGGGTAATCGTATAAAAATTTTTGTTCATATTTAACAACTCAGCGTCTGAAAACCAGTATGTACGTGATTTATTTAACCTGGTTTATAAATTCGTTCGATTGTCCATAGAATACTAACTCCAATCCAAGCGCAAGATCGAGTATCGGTATTCGGACGTCGTCCCGTCATAGCTCTGTTCACAGATTTACCCGAGCTGATTGATGATTAAGACGACACGATAACGTCCATGGACGGGTAAAGGACCGTATAAAACTACAGAACCGCCGATGAAACAACGCTCTGTGACGCATTTCTCTTCGTGCGGCGAGTTTTCAGTCCGTTCCGGGTGGTAAAGTCATTCAAAAACCGTGGAAAATACGAAACGCGCTGTCGCGCGTAACACAGAGTCTCCTGCTCGCTGCTTACATATATTGGACGTCTTGGCGGTATCGCGAGATTCAATACGGACACTCCATGGCCGGCGTCAGATCGGTCTACCAACGAAGGAGACTACGCTATCGTTTTCGCTTCTCAGCCGGTCCGTAAAGCGATACGTTACCATATCGTCCGTCGTAAGCAGGCGGACTCTCGTGAAGTTGCGACTTCGTTCGTCGAAGCGGTTTCGTGGTTCGATTTCCATCGGTTACCCGGACACCCCCCGCGTGAAAGCCTCCGTGTCACACTCTAAATTTCGTTTCTCGTTTAACACGAAATAGAGAGAGGCTAAAAGGGGGTGTTCCCTTTGGTCCAAAGACAAAATTTATAGAGAGAAAGAAAATAAAATGAGAGTCTCTCACGAAGCGGGCGAAAAAAAAAAAACAAGAAATTTAACAATTTTTTTTCGCAAACCCATGCATTTCGTTACCAAACGTCCCAAAATATTTCTTTATATTCTCTCTCGTGTTTTCACACGGGGTCGAGAGAGTACGCAACACGAATCAAGAATAAAAATTATAGAAAGGAAAGTCCGATAAGAATATTTCGAGATTCTTATAACCTTCACCTCTTCCTTACTTCTCCGAAATCTCTCCGCTTTCCTGGCGCGTATCTATTTAACAATTTCGATTCTCTCCTCCTTTTAACTCAGACGTCGCAACGAACGGGTACACCATGCATACGATCCATTTTTTACATAACGAACCTTCTGCCGGTAAAATTCGCGACAGATTCATTTATGTATAGATATATTTTTATATGAGAATGTTCGGGATTTTCCTTCGTGTTCAAGTTGAACATTCTTGTTACGACGACTTTTTGTATTTATCGAAGGATCGTGCGGTACCCGTTAATAAGAAGTAAACGACGTCCCGGGAGAGTCGAAACCTTTCTTATACGCTACGGAAAGAAGAGCCGAGAAGATAGAGAGGAAACTCTCGATTTTCTTTCGTCGGTAAACTTTCGTTCTTTCTATTTACAGCGTTCGACATGAAACGGCGTTGCTCTCTCATTTTTTAAACTTTATTTAACGTTAGCGCTTGTTCGTACGAAACGCGTCGGCGGATACGAAATACGGACGGGAGTATCGACGATGAGAACCAAAGCGACCTCCTACACGTAACCGTAATATCTCTCCGCATCACGACTGCCGTAACGACGAATTGTCATTTAACATTTTTGGTATCTGTTTTTTCTTTCGTTTGTTTGCTACTACCTCCAAATATTTCTCTCCCTTTCTCTCTCAATCATCTATCGTGGCTCGTTTATACGCATTTTTGTTGTGTACGGCCAATATATTTATTATTTGTTTATTATACGCGAGGAGCTGCACTTTTCATCCTCATTTTTGCGTATCATGTGTTATAGTCATATATACTTTTGGCTGCTTTTCACAGTTTTTGCGTGTATTCATATCGAGAGTCATAGATTTTGTCAAGTTTTTCTTTGGCACGTACTGAATATATTATTATCATGTGTTTAGTGTCTTTGCGTATCATGTGTTTTAATGTCAAGAGCTCAACGTAGTGATAGAGTTTTCTCTCTTTCAAACTTTGTAAGTTTGTTTAAAACTTTCGTTAATGATCCTTCCGCAGGTTCACCTACGGAAACCTTGTTACGACTTTTACTTCCTCTAAATAATCAAGTTTGGTCATCTTTCCGGTAACATCGGCAATGCCTAGACATTGCCGCGC
>NW_027473688.1:32500-45000 GCF_050947335.1 Megachile rotundata | reverse complement strand
GTCGATATAAACGTTTCGTTCCTCCACGGGGGTCTCTTTCTCTTATTTTGTATCGATAAAGCGCGTAAAAAAATGCAAATCCTTTCGTGCCAGAAAGATTTCTCGTTGAAAAGTTTTAGAAGCACGTAACACCGCTTTTCATTTCACGCTTTGCATCGAAACGGTATAAGCACGTAAACCACACACGCTCGCTCGTATTGAACCTCCACAATATCGGTGTTCTTTCGCCTTTTTTCATAAATACCATTTTTTGCAATGAACCAATATCAGCTTAAACGTTCCTTTTTTATTTGGTTCTTCTCTCTCCTCTCATGTGTTTCAGTCATATTAAAAATTGTTGTTCCTCCAAACTCTCTCTATTCTCTCTCCTTTCACTCTCTTTGGTATTTTATTTAAGACACACCGATAAAGGTTAGCGCGTACAGTGGCGTGCTGAACGTACCGTGATAGCGCGTACAACGGACATGCTGTTCGAAAAACGAACAAGAGGAAGCACGTACAAAGGTAGCTCGCGCTAGGCATATATCGATACGAAACCTCCGTTTTTAGTCTCTCTTTTCGTCGTGGATATCGAAGAAGCGCGTAAAAGAAAATCCCGCTAAAACTCTCTCCGTGCCGGAAAGTGTGTATCCGTTGAAATTTTGGAAGCACGTACACCCGCTTTCACGCTTTACATCGAAACGGTATAAGCACGTAAACCACACACGCTCCGTATTGAACCTCCACAATATCGGTGTTCTTTCCGCCTTTTTCATAAATACCATTTTTTTGTGATGAACCAATATCAGCTTAAACGTTCCCTTTTTTTATTTGGTTCTTCTCTCATGTGTTTTTCAGTCATATTAAATTTTTGTTCCTCCAAACTCTCTCTTCTATTCTCTCCTTTCAACTCTCTTTGGTATTTTATTTAAGACACACCGATAAAGGTTAGCGCGTACAAGTGGCGTGCTGAACGTACCGTGATAGCGCGTACAACGGACATGCTGTTCGAAAAAAACAAATCGGAGCAAGCACGTACACAGAGAATTTTAGCTCGCGCTGGGCACATCGATTCTTACAAATCCACCCAAATTTTTATTTTCTCTCTCTCAAAATTTCGTGTCATAGTTACGATACACACCGTAATAATATTTTTTGTACGTATAAGCGAAAACTCGATGTAATATCGAGAAATCACCCGTACCGAAAACTCTTCACTTTGGAAGAAGTTTCCATTTCAGAAACCGTTTTTACGAGTCATAGTTACATATTATTTCGTTTCAATATCTCTGCGCTGTACGTATAGTGAAGCATTTATTTAATATTTTACTTCATCGTACCGAAAAACTCTCCGCGAAGAAGAAGTTTTCTCGCGCATCGAGAAAATATTTAGGCGTTCGAGACGCACAAAACATTAAGGGGACGTAATATCATTTCTGAATTTCGGAATAAATATTCCGTTTCAAAATTTTTTAGCCTCTCGACTGAAGGCGTTGTAACGAACAAGTTCGTTCAACACCACTATCTAATTCATTTTTAAAATAAATTTTATAAAACCTTTTTTGGCCCGTTTTAGAACGGTCGGTTTTATTCTATCCCTTTTTAATTTTTAGTAGCCTGTGCCGCTTGAGTCAGTACAACGTACACACCAAAGTGCATACGAGTCACCAGCCTCATGTTAAAGGTTCGTCGCATATGTGCCATTTGGTCTTAGACGCCGACACGCGACAATGCAGTGTGGAGAAAATCCTGCATCGATACCGAGAACACGAACAGTCGAGGCAACACGAAGTTACGCACGAGGAGCGGTGGACTAGTTCTCAACCGAGGTCATAGAATAGCCACGCGCCCGACTCTGTTCCGTCTGGTACGATCGGACCGAACGTCTCCTTATAGGTACCGAACGGCCGGCCGGATGGTCGGCGACGCCGGCCGTTACGCACGGGCGCTTACGATGCTAACGCGCGATCCGAACGTGCCAATTCGAAAGTGCGGTAAAACTTAGCGCGAAAAAATCGATTTTTCAAAAAGTTGTCAAACACGCTAAAAAGTATACGGACGATGTTTTAACAATTATTTTACGAAATTTAATGACAAAATTAATCGAAAAAAAATTTTTTTTCCTTTTCTCGCCAAAATAAATACCAAACGAATTTCTAACGTAATAAACGAGTAACAAATAACAGTATACGTCCAAATAACATACAAGAATCGAGAAAATATTTATATTTTTTCAAAAAATTGAGCAAAAATCTCTCCGCATAGTCGGTTCGGTGCCGAGTCCGAACGTACCAAAGTCCCTCCGGCATAGTCGGTTCGGTGAATCGACGACTGACAACCTATATAAAAAACGATTAAAACCTATAGAATAACGTATCACTAGAACATTTATACCATTTTGGCACGTTCGGATTCATAATTAACGAAATTATCGAAAATTTTTCATTGCGCATAGTCGGTTCGGTGAAAAGGTGACTGACAACCTATATTAAAAATGATTAAAACGTATAGAATAACGCACTACTAGAACATTTATACCATTTTGGCACGTTCGGATTCATAATTAACGAAATTATCCAAAATTTTTCGTTCCGCATAGTCGGTTCGGTGAAACGATGACTGACAACCTATATAAAAAACGATTAAAACCAATAGAATAACGTATTACTAGAACATTTATACAATTTTGGCACGTTCGGATTCATAAATAACAAAATTATTGAAAATTTTTCGTTCCGCATAGTCGGTTCGGTGGACCGTCTGATGCGAGACAATGTCCCACCGGCATAGTCGGTTCGGTGAATCGACGACTGACAACCTATATAAAAAACGATTAAAACCTATAGAATAACGTATCACTAGAACATTTATACCATTTTGGCACGTTCGGATTCATAATTAACGAAATTATCGAAAATTTTTCATTGCGCATTGTCGGTTCGATGAAAAGGTGACTGACAACCTATATTAAAAATGATTAAAACGTATAGAATAACGCACTACTAGAACATTTATACCATTTTGGCACGTTCGGATTCATAATTAACGAAATTATCCAAAATTTTTCGTTCCGCATAGTCGGTTCGGTGAAACGATGACTGACAACCTATATAAAAAACGATTAAAACCAATAGAATAACGTATTACTAGAACATTTATACAATTTTGGCACGTTCGGATTCATAAATAACAAAATTATTGAAAATTTTTCATTGCGCATAGTCGGTTCGGTGAAAAGGTGACTGACAACCTATATTAAAAATGATTAAAACGTATAGAATAACGCACTACTAGAACATTTATACCATTTTGGCACGTTCGGATTCATAATTAACGAAATTATCCAAAATTTTTCGTTCCGCATAGTCGGTTCGGTGAAACGATGACTGACAACCTATATAAAAAACGATTAAAACCAATAGAATAACGTATTACTAGAACATTTATACAATTTTGGCACGTTCGGATTCATAAATAACAAAATTATTGAAAATTTTTCGTTCCGCATAGTCGGTTCGGTGGACCGTCTGATGCGAGACAATGTCCCACCGGCATAGTCGGTTCGGTGAATCGACGACTGACAACCTATATAAAAAACGATTAAAACCTATAGAATAACGTATCACTAGAACATTTATACCATTTTGGCACGTTCGGATTCATAATTAACGAAATTATCGAAAATTTTTCATTGCGCATTGTCGGTTCGATGAAAAGGTGACTGACAACCTATATTAAAAATGATTAAAACGTATAGAATAACGCACTACTAGAACATTTATACCATTTTGGCACGTTCCTATTCATGATTAACGAAATTATCGAAAATTTTTCATTGCGCATAGTCGGTTCGGTGAAACGGTGACTGACAACCTATATTAAAAATGATTATAACGTATAGAATAACGTATCACTAGAACATTTATACAATTTTGGCACGTTCGGATTCATAAATAACAAAATTATTGAAAATTTTTCGTTCCGCATAGTCGGTTCGGTAGGCCGTCCGACCGGGACCAAGTCCTTCCGGCATAGTCGGTTCGGTGAAACGATGACTGACAACCTATATTAAAAACGATTAAAACCTATAGAATAACGTATTACTGGAACATTTCTACCACCTCGGCACGCTCGGATTCATAAATAACAAAATTATTGAGAATTATTCGTTCCGCATAGTCGGTTCGGTGAAACGATGACTGACAACCTATATTAAAAACGATTAAAACCTATAGAATAACGTATTACTGGAACATTTATACAATTTTTGCACGTTCGGATTCATAAATAACAAAATTATTGAAAATTATTCGTTCCGCATAGTCGGTTCGGTGAAACGATGACTGACAACCTATATTAAAAACGATTAAAACCTATAGAATAACGTATTACTGGAACATTTATACAATTTTTGCACGTTCGGATTCATAAATAACAAAATTATTGAAAATTATTCGTTCCGCATAGTCGGTTCGGTGAAACGATGACTGACAACCTATATTAAAAACGATTAAAACCTATAGAATAACGTATTACTGGAACATTTATACAATTTTTGCACGTTCGGATTCATAAATAACAAAATTATTGAAAATTATTCGTTCCGCATAGTCGGTTCGGTGAAACGATGACTGACAACCTATATTAAAAACGATTAAAACCTATAGAATAACGTATTACTGGAACATTTATACAATTTTTGCACGTTCGGATTCATAAATAACAAAATTATTGAAAATTATTCGTTCCGCATAGTCGGTTCGGTGAAACGATGACTGACAACCTATATTAAAAACGATTAAAACCTATAGAATAACGTATTACTGGAACATTTATACAATTTTTGCACGTTCGGATTCATAAATAACAAAATTATTGAAAATTATTCGTTCCGCATAGTCGGTTCGGTGAAACGATGACTGACAACCTATATTAAAAACGATTAAAAC
The DNA here is from genome assembly GCF_050947335.1 of Megachile rotundata. Classification (NCBI taxonomy): domain Eukaryota; kingdom Metazoa; phylum Arthropoda; class Insecta; order Hymenoptera; family Megachilidae; genus Megachile; species Megachile rotundata. Next base: position 40,072 of record NW_027473688.1, on the reverse strand, counting down.
CTATAGAATAACGTATTACTGGAACATTTATACAATTTTTGCACGTTCGGATTCATAAATAACAAAATTATTGAAAATTATTCGTTCCGCATAGTCGGTTCGGTGGGCCGTCCGAGCACGACCAAGTCCGTCCGGCATAGTCGGTTCGGTGAAACGATGACTGACAACCTATACTAAGAACGATTAAAACCAATAGAATAACGTATTACTAGAACGTTTATACAACTTTGGCACGTTCGGATTCATAAATAACAAAATTATTGAGAATTATTCGTTCCGCATAGTCGGTTCGGTGAAACGATGATTGACAACCTGTATAAAAATTGTTCATAACCGATAAAGTAACGTATTTCTAGCACCGATATACCGTTTCGGCACTTTCGGATACATAATTAACGAAATTATCGAAAATTTTTCATTCCGCATAGTCGGTTCGGTGAAACGATGACTGACAACCTATAATAAAAACGATTAAAACCTATCGAATATCGTATGACTAGAAGATTTATACCGCTTTGACACGTTCGGATTCATAAATAACAAAATTATTGAAAATTATTCGTTCCGCATAGTCGGTTCGGTGGGCCGTCCGAGCACGACCAAGTCCGTCCGGCATAGTCGGTTCGGTGAAACGATGACTGACAACCTATACTAAGAACGATTAAAACCAATAGAATAACGTATTACTAGAACGTTTATACAACTTTGGCACGTTCGGATTCATAAATAACAAAATTATTGAGAATTATTCGTTCCGCATAGTCGGTTCGGTGAAACGATGATTGACAACCTGTATAAAAATTGTTCATAACCGATAAAGTAACGTATTTCTAGCACCGATATACCGTTTCGGCACTTTCGGATACATAATTAACGAAATTATCGAAAATTTTTCATTCCGCATAGTCGGTTCGGTGAAACGATGACTGACAACCTATAATAAAAACGATTAAAACCTATCGAATATCGTATGACTAGAAGATTTATACCGCTTTGACACGTTCGGATTAATAAATAACAAAATTATTGAAAATTATTCGTTCCGCATAGTCGGTTCGGTGGGCCGTCCGAGCACGACCAAGTCCGTCCGGCATAGTCGGTTCGGTGAAACGATGACTGACAACCTATACTAAGAACGATTAAAACCAATAGAATAACGTATTACTAGAACGTTTATACAACTTTGGCACGTTCGGATTCATAAATAACAAAATTATTGAGAATTATTCGTTCCGCATAGTCGGTTCGGTGAAACGATGATTGACAACCTGTATAAAAATTGTTCATAACCGATAAAGTAACGTATTTCTAGCACCGATATACCGTTTCGGCACTTTCGGATACATAATTAACGAAATTATCGAAAATTTTTCATTCCGCATAGTCGGTTCGGTGAAACGATGACTGACAACCTATAATAAAAACGATTAAAACCTATCGAATATCGTATGACTAGAAGATTTATACCGCTTTGACACGTTCGGATTAATAAATAACAAAATTATTGAAAATTATTCGTTCCGCATAGTCGGTTCGGTGGGCCGTCCGAGCACGACCAAGTCCGTCCGGCATAGTCGGTTCGGTGAAACGATGACTGACAACCTATACTAAGAACGATTAAAACCAATAGAATAACGTATTACTAGAACGTTTATACAACTTTGGCACGTTCGGATTCATAAATAACAAAATTATTGAGAATTATTCGTTCCGCATAGTCGGTTCGGTGAAACGATGATTGACAACCTGTATAAAAATTGTTCATAACCGATAAAGTAACGTATTTCTAGCACCGATATACCGTTTCGGCACTTTCGGATACATAATTAACGAAATTATCGAAAATTTTTCATTCCGCATAGTCGGTTCGGTGAAACGATGACTGACAACCTATAATAAAAACGATTAAAACCTATCGAATATCGTATGACTAGAAGATTTATACCGCTTTGACACGTTCGGATTAATAAATAACAAAATTATTGAAAATTTTTCGTTCCGCATAGTCGGTTCGGTGGGCCGTCCGAGCACGACCAAGTCCTTCCGGCATAGTCGGTTCGGTGAAACGATGACTGACAACATATATAAAAAACGATCAAAACCTATAGAATAACGTATTGCTAGAACATTTATACCACTTTGGCACGTTCGGATTCATTATTAACGTAATTATCGAAATTTTTTCATTCCGCATTGTCGGTTCGGTGAAACGATGATTGACAACCTATATAAAAATTGCTCAAAACCAATAAAGTAACGTATATCTAGCACCGCTATACCGTTTCGGCACGTTCGGATTCATAAATGTCGAAATTAACGGAGAAACATCGTTCCGCATAGTCGGTTCGGTGAACCGATGACTGACAACGCATATAAAAAACACTTAGAATCGATGCCGTAGCCGATTTCTATTGCCGCTAGAACGTTTTGGTACGTCCGAATTCAATATCGTAGAAATCATCCACGAAACTCTGTTCCGCATAGTCGGTTCGGTGGACCGTCCGAGTGCGACCAAGTCCCTCCGGCATAGTCGGTTCGGTGGATCGGCTACTGACAACCTATTGAATTATTGCTTAGAATAGATAAAGTAACGTATTTCTAGTGTCCCTATACCGTTTTGGCACGTTCGGATGCACTATTGTAGATATTATCGATAAAACTCCGTTCCGCTTAGTCGGTTCGGTGAACCGATGACCGACAACGCATAGAAAAATCACTCAGTATCGATACTGTAACAGATTTCTATTACCGCCATAACGTTTTTGTACGTTCGAATTCAAAATGGTAGAAATTATCGACGAAACTCCGTTCCGCTTAGTCGGTTCGGTACGGAGCGCAACCGCGACGATGTCCCCCCGGCATAGTCGGTTCGGTGGATCGGCTACTGACAACCTATTGAATTAATGCTCAGAATCGATGCAGTAACGTATTTCTAGCATTCCTATACCGTTTTGGCACGTTCGGATCCACTATTGTACATATTATCGACAAAACTCCGTTCCGCTTAGTCGGTTCGGTGAACCGATGACCGACAACGCATAGAAAAATCACTCAGTATCGATACTGTAACGGATTTCTATTACCGCCATAACGTTTTTGTACGTTCGAATTCAAAATGGTAGAAATTATCGACGAAACTCCGTTCCGCTTAGTCGGTTCGGTACGGAGCGCAACCGCGACTATGTCCCCCCGGCATAGTCGGTTCAGTGGATCGGCTACTGACAACCTATTGAATTAATGCTCAGAATCGATGCAGTAACGTATTTCTAGCATTCCTATACCGTTTTGGCACGTTCGGATCCACTATTGTAGATATTATCGATAAAATTCCGTTCCGCTTAGTCGGTTCGGTGAACCGATGACTGACAACGCATAGAAGAAACACTTAGAATCGATACTGTAACGGATTTCTATTTCCCCCCATAACGTTTTTGTACGTTCGAATTCAAAATGGTAGAAATTATCGACGAAACTCCGTTCCGCTTAGTCGGTTCGGTACGGAGCGCAACCGCGACTATGTCCCCCCGGCATAGTCGGTTCGGTGGATCGGCTACTGACAACCTATTGAATTAATGCTCAGAATCGATGCAGTAACGTATTTCTAGCATTCCTATACCGTTTTGGCACGTTCGGATCCACTATTGTAGATATTATCGATAAAATTCCGTTCCGCTTAGTCGGTTCGGTGAACCGATGACTGACAACGCATAGAAGAAACACTTAGAATCGATACTGTAACGGATTTCTATTTCCCCCCATAACGTTTTTGTACGTTCGAATTCAAAATGGTAGAAATTATCGACGAAACTCCGTTCCGCTTAGTCGGTTCGGTACGGAGCGCAACCGCGACTATGTCCCCCGGGCATAGTCGGTTCGGTGGATCGGCTACTGACAACCTATTGAATTAATGCTTAGAATAGATAAAGTAACGTATTTCTAGCATTCCTGTACCAGTTTGGCACGTTCGGGTGCGCAATTGTTCGAGTTATCGACGAAACTCCGTTCCGCATAGTCGGTTCGGTGCGTCGTTTACATTTTCTAAGTCCTGGCCGCGTATTGCTTTCTCATTTCCAAAGTCCTGGCCGCGTATTGCTTTCTCATTTCCATAGTCCTGGCCGCGTATTGCTTTCTCATTTCCAAAGTCCTGGCCGCGTATTGCTTTCTCATTTCCAAAGTCCTGGCCGCGTATTGCTTTCTCATTTCCAAAGTCCTGGCCGCGTATTGCTTTCTCATTTTCAATGTCCTGGCCGCGTATTGCTTTCCGTCTTTCTAACATCCGACCGTGTAGTACTTAGCATTTTCGAAGTCTCAGCCGCGTTATGAGATTTATTTTTTTAAGTCCGCCGGCGCTCATGGCTTTATTTTTTTCTCTACGCGCGCGCGCGTGCCTTTCTATTTTTTTTCTAAGTCCAACGGCGTATTGCTTTCAAAAAATTTTCTTCGCGCTTCGCGCGAACGAGGAACAAAAAAAAAATTTTTTTTTCCTCTCCTCTCACTTACTTTCCTTGCCTTTCCCCCCCCTTCTTCACCCTTTTCTTCACACTTTCGCTCTCTATATAATATATATATTATTATGTCTAATAATATAATCAACTATTATTTATTATATTAATATTATAATATAATATAATTTATAAGTGTGATGTTAAAACCTCATTCACACTCTCAAACTTATAATTAATTTGATCTCTCCAACACTTTTATTAGGGGCCTTTCTCCTCAAATCGTAATGTTCCACTGTAACATCGTGGACATAGATACTGAGGATAGACCACGGAGAGATCATATATTTCTGACACTTCTTGTATTAGAAACTTTGCGTTTCGTTGCTTTCGCAGATGTTCGTCGTCCACATCTTGTTGTGCGAGTCGCATATCTCAACCTTCGTTCTTTAATTCTCACAAAGTTGTACGAAGTCGCGAAATAAACATGTATCTCGCATTCGTACGAGAGGTGTCTGGCCTTCCTCAGAACACCTCTCTCTTTATTAGTACGATCTAAGTATATATCTCGTGTGTCTCGTGCCGAAGTCCAGAAAAATTTCTATAAACTTTGCCTTTTTTCCATACGGCAGACACATTTTTGCTTAGGACACCTCTATTTTGCTTTGCAAAATTTTATATAACTTTATTTTGGGGACGTAATCTTAGCATGTATTATTCGATGTATTTTAACATCAGTTACTTCTCGTCATTCGCCACAGTTCTGCTTTTTACCACACTTTGGGTCCTTTTCAACCCGCGGTAACATTTGGCGGAGAGCGACGCTGCCCCATCGTCCGGCATGTTCGGACCGTCGTCTCCCATATAGATACCGAACGGCCGTCCAAATGGTCGGCGACGCCGGCTCTTACGCACTGAACCTTATAGTGAAAAAGTGCGATTTTTGCTCAACTTTTCAAAAGTCGATTTTTACTTTAAAAATTTTACGAACTTCCCAACTTACGTTGTCGTTCGTCATATTTCCATGCACCACCAATTGCCATTTCATATCATTTCTCATGGTACGAAAGTATCGAAGTAAAAATACTTAGTCTTTCGTACGAGAGAAATTTTGCCTTAGGACACCTTCACAGTTCGTGTAAAATTTCATTAATTTTACTTTGAACATAATTCTAGTTTATGTCAGATCGATGCATTTTAGCAACGATTATTCGTACTTGCCAAAGTTCCGCTTATACGTATATTGGGTCTGTTTGACCCGCGGTAACTTATGGCGGAGAACGACGCTGCCCCATCGTCCGGTATGTTCGGACCGTCGTCTCCCATATAGATACCGAACGGCCGTCCAAATGGTCGGCGACGCCGGCTCTTACGCACTGAACCTTATAGTGAAAAAGTGCGATTTTTACTCAACTTTTCAAAAGTCGATTTTTACTTTAAAAATTTTACGAACTTCCCAACTTACGTTGTCGTTCGTCATATTTCCATGCACCACCAATTGTCATTTCATATCATTTCTCATGGTACGAAAGTATCGAAGTAAAAATACTTAGTCTTTCGTACGAGAGAAATTTTGCCTTAGGACACCTTCAGTTCGTGTAAAATTTCATTAATTTTACTTTGAACATAATTCTAGTTTATGTCAGATCGATGCATTTTAGCAACGATTATTCGTACTTGCCAAAGTTCCGCTTATACGTATATTGGGTCTTTTTGACCCGCGGTAACTTTTGGCGGAGAACGACGCTGCCCCATCGTCCGGTATGTTCGGACCGTCGTCTCCCATATAGATACCGAACGGCCGGCCGGATGGTCGGCGACGCCGGCCGTTACGCACGGGCGCTTACGATGCTAACGCGCGATCCGAACGTGCCAATTCGAGAGTGCGGTAAAACTTAGCGTGAAAAAATCGATTTTCCAAAAAGTTGTAAAACACGTTTAAAATGATGATAAATGAATTCGTGTATAAAAAATTTTTTTTTTCGGTAGAAATTGAGAAAAAACCGCTCCGCATAGTCGGTTCGGTGAAACGATGACTGATAACCCATTAAAATAATGATCAGACCTGTTAGAGCATTGTATTCTTAGTACTCCTATATGGTTTTGGTACGTTCGGATTCATAAATGAGGAAGTTATTAATAATAAATCGTTCCGCATAGTCGGTTCGGTGAAACAATGACTGATAACCCATTAAAATAATGATCAGACCTGTTAGAGCATTGTATTCTTAATACTCCTATATGGTTTTGGCACGTTCGGATTCATAAATGAGGATGTTATTAATAAGAAATCGCTCCGCATAGTCGGTTCGGTGAAACAATGACTGATAACCCATTAAAATAATGATCAGACCTGTTAGAGCATTGTATTCTTAGTACTCCTATATGGTTTTGGTACGTTCGGATTCATAAATGAGGAAGTTATTAATAATAAATCGTTCCGCATAGTCGGTTCAGCGGTGAGTTCGTGCACGACTAAGTCCCACCGGCATAGTCGGTTCGGTCAAACTATGACTGACAACCCATTCCAAAAACGATTGGACTCGTTAGAGCAGTGTACTCTTAGTACTCCTATATGGTTTTGGCACGTTCGGATTCATAAATGAGGATGTTATTAATAAGAAATCGCTCCGCATAGTCGGTTCGGTGAAACAATGACTGATAACCCATTAAAATAATGATCAGACCTGTTAGAGCATTGTATTCTTAATACTCCTATATGGTTTTGGCACGTTCGGATTCATAAATGAGGATGTTATTAATAATAAATCGTTCCGCATAGTCGGTTCAGCGGTGAGTTCGTGCACGACTAAGTCCCACCGGCATAGTCGGTTCGGTCAAACTATGACTGACAACCCATTCCAAAAACGATTGGACTCGTTAGAGCAGTGTATTCTTAGTACTCCTATATGGTTTTGGTACGTTCGGATTCATAAATGAGGAAGTTATTAATAATAAATCGTTCCGCATAGTCGGTTCAGCGGTGAGTTCGTGCACGACTAAGTCCCACCGGCATAGTCGGTTCGGTCAAACTATGACTGACAACCCATTCCAAAAACGATTGGACTCGTTAGAGCAGTGTACTCTTAGTACTCCTATATGGTTTTGGCACGTTCGGATTCATAAATGA
>NW_027473688.1:20000-27500 GCF_050947335.1 Megachile rotundata | reverse complement strand
TGAGCGTGGTGCAATTTAACATTATTTGATAGTCGAGAAGCCAAAATTTTGTGTAAGAGCCGGGAGAAAATGGAAGAAACTGTGATAGGGCGCCAATTAGCCGTTTTTGACAGGTCGCCCTTCTTGGGTATCAGCACGGTACGGTTGTGACGCAAAATGGTTGGGGTGCGGCAGAGACCAAACACGATATTAAGAATTCCAACCACGTCAGCCAAGTTAGCCTTTCGCAGGTCTTCGCGCGTAATTTTGTCAGGGCCACTCGCCGATTGTTTGAGGCGCCGTAGAGCAAGCTCCGTCTCCGCGAAGGTGATAGGGTAATCCAAGTGCAAGACCTCACTAGGAGGTTGCGGGACTGGACCGGAGTACTCAGGGCATTCCTCAAAAATAGGACGAAAGTAAGCCTCTATATCGGCCATCTTCGGACATATGGTGACGTTAATGTCCTTGTCATCCAATATAGCATGGGCCAGCTGTGTAGGATTCTCGGCAAACAGCCGCTGATACATGCTGAAGTTAGCAGATCTTTTAGCCGCACGGTTTGATCCTTTCCGAGCCTTAGATCTTTTTGGCTCAGTTCTTTTGCGTCTCTTCTTTTTCCCTCCCGAGCCAGGTGATGGATCTTGGCGGTTCCCAAGATCGCAAATGGCAGATGATAAAGACGGGTCGAACTCCTCGAACTCCGCGCAGACAAACAACTTTGAAATAAGTAACTGGGTATCGGGGGAACATGATGGTGACAGGTCCTTCAGGAAGCGGCATATATCTGTGTGTTTTAGGAGTGGGCAGCTATTGTTTTCAGCGTCTGATGGAGCCCGTACATCGGCAGTCACTGCGGTACCAGGAGAAGGATCCGCCTGCTCGACAGGACACTCCGCAGAACGCCGTGAATATGTGTGTGTGGGTGATAATGGCTCGCTCCCGGCAGCAGAAGTCGAGGCAGATGTAATCCCCGATAGAGTCTCTTTGTAGGACATCTTCTGCCGTTGTTTCTTTATGGCCTCACTGGAGCGGCCAGTGTGTGAGGCAGCCAGCCGGGTGTTAATTTCCGTCTGTGATAGGCCGACGGGCAGCTGCGATTCCAAAAGTGCAAGCTGCATTTCTTCCGACGGTGTCCATTTCGGCCTACTGGTTGGAGCCCGCTTTTCAGCCAGCACGAGATCTTGTTGGTTGTAATCTGTCGGGTGAGCACGTTTAATGTGTTGTCGTAGACCAGCGTATTTCGGAAATTTGGAAGAGCATATGCTGCAAGAATATGAACCATCCTCATTGGGAGGAGGCTGTGTGCATCGCCGGATGTGCTGCTTCCTCTGCGCCAGGACCCTCGCCGAAAGATCAGTTAAACAGGAGGGGCATACCGAGCAATCATTATCCGAACGTGTATCGACGGGATATCCATGGGACGTCGCCGAGTCGTCAACAGAATCCAATCCGGGTATCCGAGTTTTATTCTTTGTAGTCTTTGGAGCGGAAAATATTTGGAGCTAAGCTCCGAGACGTCCGAGGGCTGCTGACCCCGGGACACCTCCGACATAATGTCGTTTGGGCTTGCGCCCGTTCGCCGCACGCCGTTTAGCCGTGACTGGGACTGCGATGGTGACGTGAGTCACCCAAACAGCCAACCAGTCACGTTACCGGCAGGTACCACTAGGAGGTAGGTCGTGCGACTTGGATGGGAGAGGCTGAAGGACCTAACGAGAGGTCTGAGTTACGCATTGCCATCCCTGCAACCATGACTCACGCAAGCGACGGAGTTTTTCCCCCGGCGAACCGAAGGAGAAACTCGGAGCGATTTACGCTTAAGAGAGTCATAGTTACTCCCGCCGTTTACCCGCGCTTAATTGAATTTCTTCACGTTGACATTCAGAGCACTGGGCAGAAATCACATTGCGTCATCACCCTTGAGGGCCATCGCAATGCTTTGTTTTAATTAGACAGTCGGATTCCCCTAGTCCGTGCCAGTTCTGAGCTAAGCGTTGAATGGCGGCCGAAGAGGCGAAAAGGACGGCCGAAGCCGTCACAAGAAGCCTCGCAGCAAGGAAGATCCGTTGGCGGCCAAGGCACGGGACCGAGCTCGGATTCCGGGACGCGACGCGAAGTCGCCAACCGTTCACCTCGCCCAGGCCCGGCACGTCAGCCTGGCCAACTTCCCGACCAAGCCCGACACGCCCCGCTCCTCAGAGCCAATCCTTATTCCGAAGTTACGGATCCAATTTGCCGACTTCCCTTACCTACATTAATCTATCGACTAGAGGCTCTTCACCTTGGAGACCTGCTGCGGATATGGGTACGAACCGGCGCGATACCTCCACGTGGCCCTCTCCTGGATTTTCAAGGTCCGAGGGGAAGATCCAGACACCGCCGCAACTGCGGTGCTCTTCGCGTTCCAAACCCTATCTCCCTGCTAGAGGTTTCCAGGGAACTCGAACGCTTATACAGAAAAGAAAACTCTTCCCAGATCTCCCGACGGCGTCTCCAGGTCATTTTGGGTTACCCCGACGAACACTCTTACGAGGGCCCGATTGGTATGCGGTTCCGCTGCCGGGTTCCGGAATAGGAACCGGATTCCCTTTCGCCCGATGGGTGTGTTTCTTCCCAAATCACGCAAAATTATATAAACAACGACGCATCTGCGACGCAACGACGACACGACTTGCGTTCGATAGTTTGTAAGATTTAACCAAGCAAAAAATAGAAAAAAAATCGCTTTCAGGCGTTCGACAACGTCGCATCACGTCGAACGTGAAGTATCCATCGATCCGAACCGCGATCATTTTTTTTCAGCGTTCAACGTTTTTGTCAATTTATCAATAAAAATGATCATGTTCGAGCGGTGGATTAGGACACAAACACGAAACGACGGCGACGTAAATTGTTATTTAACTGCAATTTTTTTCTCTTTTTAACATTTTTTGCCTTTTGCGCGCGTACGTGCGTGCGAGCGTACGTATGTTTGTCATTTGCGTTCGAAAAGCGTGAATTTTAGGACACCTCATCAACATTAGATTTCTCTTAGGGCTTAGGATCGACTGACTCGTGTGCAACGGCTGTTCACACGAAACCCTTCTCCACGTCAGTCCTCCAGGTCCTCGCTGGAGTATTTGCTACTACCACCAAGATCTGCACCGACGGCGGCTCCAGGCAGGCTCACGCCCAGACCCTTCTGCGCACACCGCCGCGACCCTCCTACTCGTCAAGGCTTCATGGAGAACGGGAACTAAATCCCGTTCCTGCGCACTTGCCGTTGACGGCGGAGTATAGGCGCGACGCTTCAGCGCCATCCATTTTCAGGGCTAGTTGCTTCGGCAGGTGAGTTGTTACACACTCCTTAGCGGATTCCGACTTCCATGGCCACCGTCCTGCTGTCTTAAGCAACCAACGCCTTTCATGGTATCCCATAAGCGTCGACTTAGGCGCCTTAACTCTGCGTTTGGTTCATCCCACAGCGCCAGTTCTGCTTACCAAAATTGGCCCACTTGGCACTCTGATCCAAGAAAAATTTTATCAATTTATATCTCGTGGCTTCATGAAAATTCAAGCAAGCCAGAGATCTCACCCATTTAAAGTTTGAGAATAGGTTGAGGTCGTTTCGGCCCCAAGGCCTCTAATCATTCGCTTTACCAGATGAGACTCGTTATGCGTTCGAGTCGAGTGCCAGCTATCCTGAGGGAAACTTCGGAGGGAACCAGCTACTAGATGGTTCGATTAGTCTTTCGCCCCTATACCCAGTTCCGACGATCGATTTGCACGTCAGAATCGCTACGGACCTCCATCAGGGTTTCCCCTGACTTCGTCCTGACCAGGCATAGTTCACCATCTTTCGGGTCCCAACGTGTACGCTCTAGGTGCGCCTCTTCTCGCAATGAGAACGAGACGCCCCGGGAGTGCGAGGCCTAATCGTAACGAGGCCCATCCTCCCTTAGTCGACTTCACGGACGACTTTCACTTTCATTTCGCCTTTAGGTTTATCAAATCCCAATGACTCGCGTACATGTTAGACTCCTTGGTCCGTGTTTCAAGACGGGTCCCGAGAGTACCCAAAGCAATAGCGTCGCCGACCGGTAATTCAAAGTTTGGCCAGTCCAAGGACTCCGCCTGCCAACAGCCCGCCAGGCCCGGTTACGGCGCTAAGTCCGTACATCCGGTATCTAGACTGGAACGAGCTTGCGGCGGTCCTGGACGCAGTGCGTTCGAGAATTTTGCGGCCCGATACCGTCTGAGTACCGTCGCGCAGTCGGCCGGGCATCCAAGGGGCTGTCATCGTACGCTAAAAGCGACGGACAGTCTTCGCCTCGGGCCTTAGACCGACACGCAACGGGTCGCGACGTTCTACTAGGGGAGAAGTGCACGACTACATAGCCGGAACATTCGCCGCGGGTGGTGTGCCCACGCCGATGGGAAACCCGCCGTAACGGGACCATCCGGGGCACTATCGCACCAACACGGGAGCCAGCTTCGTTGACGATGAATCTCCCCATTCGATCTTTTGGGTTTCTCGGGTTTACCCCTGAACGGTTTCACGTACTCTTGAACTCTCTCTTCAAAGTTCTTTTCAACTTTCCCTCACGGTACTTGTTCGCTATCGGTCTCGTGGTCATATTTAGCCTTAGATGGAGTTTACCACCCACTTAGGGCTGCACTCTCAAGCAACCCGACTCTAAGGAGAGATCCACCCGAGACGCGTACCGGTCGCTACGGGCCTGGCACCCTCTATGGGTAAGTGGCCCCATTCAAGATGGACTTGGACGCGATTCGATGTCTCGGGATAAACGGATCCTCCTGAACACTACATTTCCCAGCGGCGTTAACCGCGGGATTCAGTGCTGGGCTCATTCCTGTTCGCTCGCCGCTACTAAGGAAATCCTTGTTAGTTTCTTTTCCTCCGCTTATTAATATGCTTAAATTCAGCGGGTAATCTCGCCTGCTCTGAGGTCGTCGAAATTTTATTATTTCTTTTCAAAGTTATACCACAAACTGTACGCTCTTTTCGGGGTTTCGACACGTAATACGAAAGGTATATTAATACCAACGACGCACAGGGATTATGTCGTTCGATTTTTTCCTTGTATCGTTCGATAACCAACTATTTTTCTCTTTTCGGATCAACACAATATCGTCGACTACTCGAAGGTACGTACGAGCCAAAATGAAAGCTCGGTGTCTCCTCTCTCTTTTGTTCGACAAAAGAAAAAAGGCACTTAAAACGCCGCATATTCGGGCAGGCGGGACAACGACAAAAAAAAAAAACGACGACGACGACGTCCGGTTGTTCTCGACTCGCGTCGGAGTATATATGTATATATTATAATCGGATATATCTTTTTATCTATCCAGGGCGCGTTAAAACAAACGACGAGGAGAGACTACGACAACGAGGAGATAAAGGTCGGACACCTTTTCTTCTTACCCTCGGCGCGCTCTCGCACACGATCGTTTCATGTTTCTTTTGTCCCCTAAAGGATACATATACCGTTACAACATATTTACGTTCGAATATACACTCGACGGTCGATAAACCGTAAAGACGCATCGTCCGATACGTTTTTTCTTTTGCTGTCGCGTTCCGACGCAAAATCCCAAGAAAAGGGCGAGAATGCCAGAGACAGCCATGTAAACCATCGGTGACTTATCATGGTCCAGAGAATAAAGGGTTAAAGGAAAAAAGAAATCCCATTTTTAACGTGCGTGGTACACCTTCGTCGTGTATATATCGTTCGATGAAACCACGAGCGCACAAAAGGAGGAACAAAAGCGTTTCGAGATCGATCTTCGGTGTAAATGTCATTGTTCATTTGCGTTCGACCGTTGTTCGATAAAAGAAATTTAACACACGAACAACAATGAAGGGAGACTCTCGCAAGACGATCACCAAATAAGCGTTTATCGTTCGATCGGTCCGGGTTTTTCAACGTCCGTCCGGCACAATTATGCACTTCGAGGACTGGACGACCGGAACCCGTATTGGGATCGCGCGGTCTTCCGCTTCTAATCAACGACAACGAAGCGATCTGCGCTTGTAAATGTTAAAAAAAACGTGGCGAAGCTACGATCTCGTAATAATTTAACCGTGAAAGAGCTTCCGTCGCACGTTTATTTTTAACTTTTCCCCTCGTTGTATAAACTTTCGCACCGTCGAAAAAAAAATTCGACAATCATTTCAGACAACGTCGGGAGCGCGGAGAAACGCCGTAAACACGCTCTACTCTCGGCTTGCTTCCTTCAATTGGTGTCTAACAATTCTCTCGCAGGGCGAAGAATCATTTTCTCTCTCGTCTAAATATCCTTCTGTAGTTAGGTGTTTTCGACTCGGGAGCGCTCTTTCACGGGCGGTCGTATATGGTCTCTTTTAGGGGTTTAACTAGAAACCACGACTCACGCAAGCCGAGATAAGCGCATTCCGCCGAGAAGATCCTAAAAACTAAGAATTGCGAGATATACGAAAATGTTCTTCTGTCGCCTGTGAAAAAAATGAACACTAGCAAAGAGAGGGCGAGACACGAACGTTCCATTTAACATTCTCCGCGTCAAACGCCGACGAAATGTCCAACCATCGCTCGTACGTTTTCGCCAATTTCGCAAGTTGTTCTCTCTCTCGCGTTCGACCATCGGATCCCGCTCCGAAACGTTCGACTTTTCGGCGTTTAACAGTTTCGTTTTATCTAGTCGAACGACGAGCGGTACCGAAAAAAATTTAACAATGAAGAGAAAACCTTTTGCTGCTAAAGGCAAACGCAAGCAGTCTTTAGTTATATAAACGACCCTCAGCCAGGCGTGGTCCAGGAATTGTATCCGTGGACCGCAATGTGCGTTCGAAATGTCGATGTTCATGTGTCCTGCAGTTCACACGTTGACGCGCAATTAGCTGCGTTCTTCATCGACCCACGAGCCAAGTGATCCACCGTTCAGGGTAATCGTATAAAAATTTTTGTTCATATTTAACAACTCAGCGTCTGAAAACCAGTATGTACGTGATTTATTTAACCTGGTTTATAAATTCGTTCGATTGTCCATAGAATACTAACTCCAATCCAAGCGCAAGATCGAGTATCGGTATTCGGACGTCGTCCCGTCATAGCTCTGTTCACAGATTTACCCGAGCTGATTGATGATTAAGACGACACGATAACGTCCATGGACGGGTAAAGGACCGTATAAAACTACAGAACCGCCGATGAAACAACGCTCTGTGACGCATTTCTCTTCGTGCGGCGAGTTTTCAGTCCGTTCCGGGTGGTAAAGTCATTCAAAAACCGTGGAAAATACGAAACGCGCTGTCGCGCGTAACACAGAGTCTCCTGCTCGCTGCTTACATATATTGGACGTCTTGGCGGTATCGCGAGATTCAATACGGACACTCCATGGCCGGCGTCAGATCGGTCTACCAACGAAGGAGACTACGCTATCGTTTTCGCTTCTCAGCCGGTCCGTAAAGCGATACGTTACCATATCGTCCGTCGTAAGCAGGCGGACTCTCGTGAAGTTGCGACTTCGTTCGTCGAAGCG
>NW_027473688.1:0-15000 GCF_050947335.1 Megachile rotundata | reverse complement strand
AAAAAAACAAATCGGAGCAAGCACGTACACAGAGAATTTTAGCTCGCGCTGGGCACATCGATTCTTACAAATCCACCCAAATTTTTATTTTCTCTCTCTCAAAATTTCGTGTCATAGTTACGATACACACCGTAATAATATTTTTTGTACGTATAAGCGAAAACTCGATGTAATATCGAGAAATCACCCGTACCGAAAACTCTTCACTTTGGAAGAAGTTTCCATTTCAGAAACCGTTTTTACGAGTCATAGTTACATATTATTTCGTTTCAATATCTCTGCGCTGTACGTATAGTGAAGCATTTATTTAATATTTTACTTCATCGTACCGAAAAACTCTCCGCGAAGAAGAAGTTTTCTCGCGCATCGAGAAAATATTTAGGCGTTCGAGACGCACAAAACATTAAGGGGACGTAATATCATTTCTGAATTTCGGAATAAATATTCCGTTTCAAAATTTTTTAGCCTCTCGACTGAAGGCGTTGTAACGAACAAGTTCGTTCAACACCACTATCTAATTCATTTTTAAAATAAATTTTATAAAACCTTTTTTGGCCCGTTTTAGAACGGTCGGTTTTATTCTATCCCTTTTTAATTTTTAGTAGCCTGTGCCGCTTGAGTCAGTACAACGTACACACCAAAGTGCATACGAGTCACCAGCCTCATGTTAAAGGTTCGTCGCATATGTGCCATTTGGTCTTAGACGCCGACACGCGACAATGCAGTGTGGAGAAAATCCTGCATCGATACCGAGAACACGAACAGTCGAGGCAACACGAAGTTACGCACGAGGAGCGGTGGACTAGTTCTCAACCGAGGTCATAGAATAGCCACGCGCCCGACTCTGTTCCGTCTGGTACGATCGGACCGAACGTCTCCTTATAGGTACCGAACGGCCGGCCGGATGGTCGGCGACGCCGGCCGTTACGCACGGGCGCTTACGATGCTAACGCGCGATCCGAACGTGCCAATTCGAAAGTGCGGTAAAACTTAGCGCGAAAAAATCGATTTTTCAAAAAGTTGTCAAACACGCTAAAAAGTATACGGACGATGTTTTAACAATTATTTTACGAAATTTAATGACAAAATTAATCGAAAAAAAATTTTTTTTCCTTTTCTCGCCAAAATAAATACCAAACGAATTTCTAACGTAATAAACGAGTAACAAATAACAGTATACGTCCAAATAACATACAAGAATCGAGAAAATATTTATATTTTTTCAAAAAATTGAGCAAAAATCTCTCCGCATAGTCGGTTCGGTGCCGAGTCCGAACGTACCAAAGTCCCTCCGGCATAGTCGGTTCGGTGAATCGACGACTGACAACCTATATAAAAAACGATTAAAACCTATAGAATAACGTATCACTAGAACATTTATACCATTTTGGCACGTTCGGATTCATAATTAACGAAATTATCGAAAATTTTTCATTGCGCATAGTCGGTTCGGTGAAAAGGTGACTGACAACCTATATTAAAAATGATTAAAACGTATAGAATAACGCACTACTAGAACATTTATACCATTTTGGCACGTTCGGATTCATAATTAACGAAATTATCCAAAATTTTTCGTTCCGCATAGTCGGTTCGGTGAAACGATGACTGACAACCTATATAAAAAACGATTAAAACCAATAGAATAACGTATCACTAGAACATTTATACAATTTTGGCACGTTCGGATTCATAAATAACAAAATTATTGAAAATTTTTCGTTCCGCATAGTCGGTTCGGTAGGCCGTCCGACCGGGACCAAGTCCTTCCGGCATAGTCGGTTCGGTGAAACGATGACTGACAACCTATATTAAAAACGATTAAAACCTATAGAATAACGTATTACTGGAACATTTCTACCACCTCGGCACGCTCGGATTCATAAATAACAAAATTATTGAGAATTATTCGTTCCGCATAGTCGGTTCGGTGAAACGATGACTGACAACCTATATTAAAAACGATTAAAACCTATAGAATAACGTATTACTGGAACATTTATACAATTTTTGCACGTTCGGATTCATAAATAACAAAATTATTGAAAATTATTCGTTCCGCATACTCGGTTCGGTGAAACGATGACTGACAACCTATATTAAAAACGATTAAAACCTATAGAATAACGTATTACTGGAACATTTATACAATTTTTGCACGTTCGGATTCATAAATAACAAAATTATTGAAAATTATTCGTTCCGCATAGTCGGTTCGGTGAAACGATGACTGACAACCTATATTAAAAACGATTAAAACCTATAGAATAACGTATTACTGGAACATTTATACAATTTTTGCACGTTCGGATTCATAAATAACAAAATTATTGAAAATTATTCGTTCCGCATAGTCGGTTCGGTGAAACGATGACTGACAACCTATATTAAAAACGATTAAAACCTATAGAATAACGTATTACTGGAACATTTATACAATTTTTGCACGTTCGGATTCATAAATAACAAAATTATTGAAAATTATTCGTTCCGCATAGTCGGTTCGGTGAAACGATGACTGACAACCTATATTAAAAACGATTAAAACCTATAGAATAACGTATTACTGGAACATTTATACAATTTTTGCACGTTCGGATTCATAAATAACAAAATTATTGAAAATTATTCGTTCCGCATAGTCGGTTCGGTGAAACGATGACTGACAACCTATATTAAAAACGATTAAAACCTATAGAATAACGTATTACTGGAACATTTATACAATTTTTGCACGTTCGGATTCATAAATAACAAAATTATTGAAAATTATTCGTTCCGCATAGTCGGTTCGGTGGGCCGTCCGAGCACGACCAAGTCCGTCCGGCATAGTCGGTTCGGTGAAACGATGACTGACAACCTATACTAAGAACGATTAAAACCAATAGAATAACGTATTACTAGAACGTTTATACAACTTTGGCACGTTCGGATTCATAAATAACAAAATTATTGAGAATTATTCGTTCCGCATAGTCGGTTCGGTGAAACGATGATTGACAACCTGTATAAAAATTGTTCATAACCGATAAAGTAACGTATTTCTAGCACCGATATACCGTTTCGGCACTTTCGGATACATAATTAACGAAATTATCGAAAATTTTTCATTCCGCATAGTCGGTTCGGTGAAACGATGACTGACAACCTATAATAAAAACGATTAAAACCTATCGAATATCGTATGACTAGAAGATTTATACCGCTTTGACACGTTCGGATTAATAAATAACAAAATTATTGAAAATTATTCGTTCCGCATAGTCGGTTCGGTGGGCCGTCCGAGCACGACCAAGTCCGTCCGGCATAGTCGGTTCGGTGAAACGATGACTGACAACCTATACTAAGAACGATTAAAACCAATAGAATAACGTATTACTAGAACGTTTATACAACTTTGGCACGTTCGGATTCATAAATAACAAAATTATTGAGAATTATTCGTTCCGCATAGTCGGTTCGGTGAAACGATGATTGACAACCTGTATAAAAATTGTTCATAACCGATAAAGTAACGTATTTCTAGCACCGATATACCGTTTCGGCACTTTCGGATACATAATTAACGAAATTATCGAAAATTTTTCATTCCGCATAGTCGGTTCGGTGAAACGATGACTGACAACCTATAATAAAAACGATTAAAACCTATCGAATATCGTATGACTAGAAGATTTATACCGCTTTGACACGTTCGGATTAATAAATAACAAAATTATTGAAAATTATTCGTTCCGCATAGTCGGTTCGGTGGGCCGTCCGAGCACGACCAAGTCCGTCCGGCATAGTCGGTTCGGTGAAACGATGACTGACAACCTATACTAAGAACGATTAAAACCAATAGAATAACGTATTACTAGAACGTTTATACAACTTTGGCACGTTCGGATTCATAAATAACAAAATTATTGAGAATTATTCGTTCCGCATAGTCGGTTCGGTGAAACGATGATTGACAACCTGTATAAAAATTGTTCATAACCGATAAAGTAACGTATTTCTAGCACCGATATACCGTTTCGGCACTTTCGGATACATAATTAACGAAATTATCGAAAATTTTTCATTCCGCATAGTCGGTTCGGTGAAACGATGACTGACAACCTATAATAAAAACGATTAAAACCTATCGAATATCGTATGACTAGAAGATTTATACCGCTTTGACACGTTCGGATTAATAAATAACAAAATTATTGAAAATTATTCGTTCCGCATAGTCGGTTCGGTGGGCCGTCCGAGCACGACCAAGTCCGTCCGGCATAGTCGGTTCGGTGAAACGATGACTGACAACCTATACTAAGAACGATTAAAACCAATAGAATAACGTATTACTAGAACGTTTATACAACTTTGGCACGTTCGGATTCATAAATAACAAAATTATTGAGAATTATTCGTTCCGCATAGTCGGTTCGGTGAAACGATGATTGACAACCTGTATAAAAATTGTTCATAACCGATAAAGTAACGTATTTCTAGCACCGATATACCGTTTCGGCACTTTCGGATACATAATTAACGAAATTATCGAAAATTTTTCATTCCGCATAGTCGGTTCGGTGAAACGATGACTGACAACCTATAATAAAAACGATTAAAACCTATCGAATATCGTATGACTAGAAGATTTATACCGCTTTGACACGTTCGGATTAATAAATAACAAAATTATTGAAAATTATTCGTTCCGCATAGTCGGTTCGGTGGGCCGTCCGAGCACGACCAAGTCCGTCCGGCATAGTCGGTTCGGTGAAACGATGACTGACAACCTATACTAAGAACGATTAAAACCAATAGAATAACGTATTACTAGAACGTTTATACAACTTTGGCACGTTCGGATTCATAAATAACAAAATTATTGAGAATTATTCGTTCCGCATAGTCGGTTCGGTGAAACGATGATTGACAACCTGTATAAAAATTGTTCATAACCGATAAAGTAACGTATTTCTAGCACCGATATACCGTTTCGGCACTTTCGGATACATAATTAACGAAATTATCGAAAATTTTTCATTCCGCATAGTCGGTTCGGTGAAACGATGACTGACAACCTATAATAAAAACGATTAAAACCTATCGAATATCGTATGACTAGAAGATTTATACCGCTTTGACACGTTCGGATTAATAAATAACAAAATTATTGAAAATTATTCGTTCCGCATAGTCGGTTCGGTGGGCCGTCCGAGCACGACCAAGTCCGTCCGGCATAGTCGGTTCGGTGAAACGATGACTGACAACCTATACTAAGAACGATTAAAACCAATAGAATAACGTATTACTAGAACGTTTATACAACTTTGGCACGTTCGGATTCATAAATAACAAAATTATTGAGAATTATTCGTTCCGCATAGTCGGTTCGGTGAAACGATGATTGACAACCTGTATAAAAATTGTTCATAACCGATAAAGTAACGTATTTCTAGCACCGATATACCGTTTCGGCACTTTCGGATACATAATTAACGAAATTATCGAAAATTTTTCATTCCGCATAGTCGGTTCGGTGAAACGATGACTGACAACCTATAATAAAAACGATTAAAACCTATCGAATATCGTATGACTAGAAGATTTATACCGCTTTGACACGTTCGGATTAATAAATAACAAAATTATTGAAAATTATTCGTTCCGCATAGTCGGTTCGGTGGGCCGTCCGAGCACGACCAAGTCCGTCCGGCATAGTCGGTTCGGTGAAACGATGACTGACAACCTATACTAAGAACGATTAAAACCAATAGAATAACGTATTACTAGAACGTTTATACAACTTTGGCACGTTCGGATTCATAAATAACAAAATTATTGAGAATTATTCGTTCCGCATAGTCGGTTCGGTGAAACGATGATTGACAACCTGTATAAAAATTGTTCATAACCGATAAAGTAACGTATTTCTAGCACCGATATACCGTTTCGGCACTTTCGGATACATAATTAACGAAATTATCGAAAATTTTTCATTCCGCATAGTCGGTTCGGTGAAACGATGACTGACAACCTATAATAAAAACGATTAAAACCTATCGAATATCGTATGACTAGAAGATTTATACCGCTTTGACACGTTCGGATTAATAAATAACAAAATTATTGAAAATTATTCGTTCCGCATAGTCGGTTCGGTGGGCCGTCCGAGCACGACCAAGTCCGTCCGGCATAGTCGGTTCGGTGAAACGATGACTGACAACCTATACTAAGAACGATTAAAACCAATAGAATAACGTATTACTAGAACGTTTATACAACTTTGGCACGTTCGGATTCATAAATAACAAAATTATTGAGAATTATTCGTTCCGCATAGTCGGTTCGGTGAAACGATGATTGACAACCTGTATAAAAATTGTTCATAACCGATAAAGTAACGTATTTCTAGCACCGATATACCGTTTCGGCACTTTCGGATACATAATTAACGAAATTATCGAAAATTTTTCATTCCGCATAGTCGGTTCGGTGAAACGATGACTGACAACCTATAATAAAAACGATTAAAACCTATCGAATATCGTATGACTAGAAGATTTATACCGCTTTGACACGTTCGGATTAATAAATAACAAAATTATTGAAAATTATTCGTTCCGCATAGTCGGTTCGGTGGGCCGTCCGAGCACGACCAAGTCCGTCCGGCATAGTCGGTTCGGTGAAACGATGACTGACAACCTATACTAAGAACGATTAAAACCAATAGAATAACGTATTACTAGAACGTTTATACAACTTTGGCACGTTCGGATTCATAAATAACAAAATTATTGAGAATTATTCGTTCCGCATAGTCGGTTCGGTGAAACGATGATTGACAACCTGTATAAAAATTGTTCATAACCGATAAAGTAACGTATTTCTAGCACCGATATACCGTTTCGGCACTTTCGGATACATAATTAACGAAATTATCGAAAATTTTTCATTCCGCATAGTCGGTTCGGTGAAACGATGACTGACAACCTATAATAAAAACGATTAAAACCTATCGAATATCGTATGACTAGAAGATTTATACCGCTTTGACACGTTCGGATTAATAAATAACAAAATTATTGAAAATTTTTCGTTCCGCATAGTCGGTTCGGTGGGCCGTCCGAGCACGACCAAGTCCTTCCGGCATAGTCGGTTCGGTGAAACGATGACTGACAACATATATAAAAAACGATCAAAACCTATAGAATAACGTATTGCTAGAACATTTATACCACTTTGGCACGTTCGGATTCATTATTAACGTAATTATCGAAATTTTTTCATTCCGCATTGTCGGTTCGGTGAAACGATGATTGACAACCTATATAAAAATTGCTCAAAACCAATAAAGTAACGTATATCTAGCACCGCTATACCGTTTCGGCACGTTCGGATTCATAAATGTCGAAATTAACGGAGAAACATCGTTCCGCATAGTCGGTTCGGTGAACCGATGACTGACAACGCATATAAAAAACACTTAGAATCGATGCCGTAGCCGATTTCTATTGCCGCTAGAACGTTTTGGTACGTCCGAATTCAATATCGTAGAAATCATCCACGAAACTCTGTTCCGCATAGTCGGTTCGGTGGACCGTCCGAGTGCGACCAAGTCCCTCCGGCATAGTCGGTTCGGTGGATCGGCTACTGACAACCTATTGAATTATTGCTTAGAATAGATAAAGTAACGTATTTCTAGTGTCCCTATACCGTTTTGGCACGTTCGGATGCACTATTGTAGATATTATCGATAAAACTCCGTTCCGCTTAGTCGGTTCGGTGAACCGATGACCGACAACGCATAGAAAAATCACTCAGTATCGATACTGTAACAGATTTCTATTACCGCCATAACGTTTTTGTACGTTCGAATTCAAAATGGTAGAAATTATCGACGAAACTCCGTTCCGCTTAGTCGGTTCGGTACGGAGCGCAACCGCGACGATGTCCCCCCGGCATAGTCGGTTCGGTGGATCGGCTACTGACAACCTATTGAATTAATGCTCAGAATCGATGCAGTAACGTATTTCTAGCATTCCTATACCGTTTTGGCACGTTCGGATCCACTATTGTACATATTATCGACAAAACTCCGTTCCGCTTAGTCGGTTCGGTGAACCGATGACCGACAACGCATAGAAAAATCACTCAGTATCGATACTGTAACGGATTTCTATTACCGCCATAACGTTTTTGTACGTTCGAATTCAAAATGGTAGAAATTATCGACGAAACTCCGTTCCGCTTAGTCGGTTCGGTACGGAGCGCAACCGCGACTATGTCCCCCCGGCATAGTCGGTTCAGTGGATCGGCTACTGACAACCTATTGAATTAATGCTCAGAATCGATGCAGTAACGTATTTCTAGCATTCCTATACCGTTTTGGCACGTTCGGATCCACTATTGTAGATATTATCGATAAAATTCCGTTCCGCTTAGTCGGTTCGGTGAACCGATGACTGACAACGCATAGAAGAAACACTTAGAATCGATACTGTAACGGATTTCTATTTCCCCCCATAACGTTTTTGTACGTTCGAATTCAAAATGGTAGAAATTATCGACGAAACTCCGTTCCGCTTAGTCGGTTCGGTACGGAGCGCAACCGCGACTATGTCCCCCCGGCATAGTCGGTTCGGTGGATCGGCTACTGACAACCTATTGAATTAATGCTCAGAATCGATGCAGTAACGTATTTCTAGCATTCCTATACCGTTTTGGCACGTTCGGATCCACTATTGTAGATATTATCGATAAAATTCCGTTCCGCTTAGTCGGTTCGGTGAACCGATGACTGACAACGCATAGAAGAAACACTTAGAATCGATACTGTAACGGATTTCTATTTCCCCCCATAACGTTTTTGTACGTTCGAATTCAAAATGGTAGAAATTATCGACGAAACTCCGTTCCGCTTAGTCGGTTCGGTACGGAGCGCAACCGCGACTATGTCCCCCGGGCATAGTCGGTTCGGTGGATCGGCTACTGACAACCTATTGAATTAATGCTTAGAATAGATAAAGTAACGTATTTCTAGCATTCCTGTACCAGTTTGGCACGTTCGGGTGCGCAATTGTTCGAGTTATCGACGAAACTCCGTTCCGCATAGTCGGTTCGGTGCGTCGTTTACATTTTCTAAGTCCTGGCCGCGTATTGCTTTCTCATTTCCAAAGTCCTGGCCGCGTATTGCTTTCTCATTTCCATAGTCCTGGCCGCGTATTGCTTTCTCATTTCCAAAGTCCTGGCCGCGTATTGCTTTCTCATTTCCAAAGTCCTGGCCGCGTATTGCTTTCTCATTTCCAAAGTCCTGGCCGCGTATTGCTTTCTCATTTTCAATGTCCTGGCCGCGTATTGCTTTCCGTCTTTCTAACATCCGACCGTGTAGTACTTAGCATTTTCGAAGTCTCAGCCGCGTTATGAGATTTATTTTTTTAAGTCCGCCGGCGCTCATGGCTTTATTTTTTTCTCTACGCGCGCGCGCGTGCCTTTCTATTTTTTTTCTAAGTCCAACGGCGTATTGCTTTCAAAAAATTTTCTTCGCGCTTCGCGCGAACGAGGAACAAAAAAAAAATTTTTTTTTCCTCTCCTCTCACTTACTTTCCTTGCCTTTCCCCCCCCTTCTTCACCCTTTTCTTCACACTTTCGCTCTCTATATAATATATATATTATTATGTCTAATAATATAATCAACTATTATTTATTATATTAATATTATAATATAATATAATTTATAAGTGTGATGTTAAAACCTCATTCACACTCTCAAACTTATAATTAATTTGATCTCTCCAACACTTTTATTAGGGGCCTTTCTCCTCAAATCGTAATGTTCCACTGTAACATCGTGGACATAGATACTGAGGATAGACCACGGAGAGATCATATATTTCTGACACTTCTTGTATTAGAAACTTTGCGTTTCGTTGCTTTCGCAGATGTTCGTCGTCCACATCTTGTTGTGCGAGTCGCATATCTCAACCTTCGTTCTTTAATTCTCACAAAGTTGTACGAAGTCGCGAAATAAACATGTATCTCGCATTCGTACGAGAGGTGTCTGGCCTTCCTCAGAACACCTCTCTCTTTATTAGTACGATCTAAGTATATATCTCGTGTGTCTCGTGCCGAAGTCCAGAAAAATTTCTATAAACTTTGCCTTTTTTCCATACGGCAGACACATTTTTGCTTAGGACACCTCTATTTTGCTTTGCAAAATTTTATATAACTTTATTTTGGGGACGTAATCTTAGCATGTATTATTCGATGTATTTTAACATCAGTTACTTCTCGTCATTCGCCACAGTTCTGCTTTTTACCACACTTTGGGTCCTTTTCAACCCGCGGTAACATTTGGCGGAGAGCGACGCTGCCCCATCGTCCGGCATGTTCGGACCGTCGTCTCCCATATAGATACCGAACGGCCGTCCAAATGGTCGGCGACGCCGGCTCTTACGCACTGAACCTTATAGTGAAAAAGTGCGATTTTTGCTCAACTTTTCAAAAGTCGATTTTTACTTTAAAAATTTTACGAACTTCCCAACTTACGTTGTCGTTCGTCATATTTCCATGCACCACCAATTGCCATTTCATATCATTTCTCATGGTACGAAAGTATCGAAGTAAAAATACTTAGTCTTTCGTACGAGAGAAATTTTGCCTTAGGACACCTTCACAGTTCGTGTAAAATTTCATTAATTTTACTTTGAACATAATTCTAGTTTATGTCAGATCGATGCATTTTAGCAACGATTATTCGTACTTGCCAAAGTTCCGCTTATACGTATATTGGGTCTGTTTGACCCGCGGTAACTTATGGCGGAGAACGACGCTGCCCCATCGTCCGGTATGTTCGGACCGTCGTCTCCCATATAGATACCGAACGGCCGTCCAAATGGTCGGCGACGCCGGCTCTTACGCACTGAACCTTATAGTGAAAAAGTGCGATTTTTACTCAACTTTTCAAAAGTCGATTTTTACTTTAAAAATTTTACGAACTTCCCAACTTACGTTGTCGTTCGTCATATTTCCATGCACCACCAATTGTCATTTCATATCATTTCTCATGGTACGAAAGTATCGAAGTAAAAATACTTAGTCTTTCGTACGAGAGAAATTTTGCCTTAGGACACCTTCAGTTCGTGTAAAATTTCATTAATTTTACTTTGAACATAATTCTAGTTTATGTCAGATCGATGCATTTTAGCAACGATTATTCGTACTTGCCAAAGTTCCGCTTATACGTATATTGGGTCTTTTTGACCCGCGGTAACTTTTGGCGGAGAACGACGCTGCCCCATCGTCCGGTATGTTCGGACCGTCGTCTCCCATATAGATACCGAACGGCCGGCCGGATGGTCGGCGACGCCGGCCGTTACGCACGGGCGCTTACGATGCTAACGCGCGATCCGAACGTGCCAATTCGAGAGTGCGGTAAAACTTAGCGTGAAAAAATCGATTTTCCAAAAAGTTGTAAAACACGTTTAAAATGATGATAAATGAATTCGTGTATAAAAAATTTTTTTTTTCGGTAGAAATTGAGAAAAAACCGCTCCGCATAGTCGGTTCGGTGAAACGATGACTGATAACCCATTAAAATAATGATCAGACCTGTTAGAGCATTGTATTCTTAGTACTCCTATATGGTTTTGGTACGTTCGGATTCATAAATGAGGAAGTTATTAATAATAAATCGTTCCGCATAGTCGGTTCGGTGAAACAATGACTGATAACCCATTAAAATAATGATCAGACCTGTTAGAGCATTGTATTCTTAATACTCCTATATGGTTTTGGCACGTTCGGATTCATAAATGAGGATGTTATTAATAAGAAATCGCTCCGCATAGTCGGTTCGGTGAAACAATGACTGATAACCCATTAAAATAATGATCAGACCTGTTAGAGCATTGTATTCTTAGTACTCCTATATGGTTTTGGCACGTTCGGATTCATAAATGAGGAAGTTATTAATAATAAATCGTTCCGCATAGTCGGTTCAGCGGTGAGTTCGTGCACGACTAAGTCCCACCGGCATAGTCGGTTCGGTCAAACTATGACTGACAACCCATTCCAAAAACGATTGGACTCGTTAGAGCAGTGTACTCTTAGTACTCCTATATGGTTTTGGCACGTTCGGATTCATAAATGAGGATGTTATTAATAAGAAATCGCTCCGCATAGTCGGTTCGGTGAAACAATGACTGATAACCCATTAAAATAATGATCAGACCTGTTAGAGCATTGTATTCTTAATACTCCTATATGGTTTTGGCACGTTCGGATTCATAAATGAGGATGTTATTAATAATAAATCGTTCCGCATAGTCGGTTCAGCGGTGAGTTCGTGCACGACTAAGTCCCACCGGCATAGTCGGTTCGGTCAAACTATGACTGACAACCCATTCCAAAAACGATTGGACTCGTTAGAGCAGTGTACTCTTAGTACTCCTATATGGTTTTGGCACGTTCGGATTCATAAATGAGGATGTTATTAATAAGAAATCGCTCCGCATAGTCGGTTCGGTGAAACAATGACTGATAACCCATTAAAATAATGATCAGACCTGTTAGAGCATTGTATTCTTAATACTCCTATATGGTTTTGGCACGTTCGGATTCATAAATGAGGATGTTATTAATAATAAATCGTTCCGCATAGTCGGTTCAGCGGTGAGTTCGTGCACGACTAAGTCCCACCGGCATAGTCGGTTCGGTCAAACTATGACTGACAACCCATTCCAAAAACGATTGGACTCGTTAGAGCAGTGTATTCTTAGTACTCCTATATGGTTTTGGTACGTTCGGATTCATAAATGAGGAAGTTATTAATAATAAATCGTTCCGCATAGTCGGTTCAGCGGTGAGTTCGTGCACGACTAAGTCCCACCGGCATAGTCGGTTCGGTCAAACTATGACTGACAACCCATTCCAAAAACGATTGGACTCGTTAGAGCAGTGTACTCTTAGTACTCCTATATGGTTTTGGCACGTTCGGATTCATAAATGAGGATGTTATTAATAAGAAATCGCTCCGCATAGTCGGTTCGGTGAAACAATGACTGATAACCCATTAAAATAATGATCAGACCTGTTAGAGCATTGTATTCTTAATACTCCTATATGGTTTTGGCACGTTCGGATTCATAAATGAGGATGTTATTAATAATAAATCGTTCCGCATAGTCGGTTCAGCGGTGAGTTCGTGCACGACTAAGTCCCACCGGCATAGTCGGTTCGGTCAAACTATGACTGACAACCCATTCCAAAAACGATTGGACTCGTTAGAGCAGTGTATTCTTAGTACTCCTATATGGTTTTGGTACGTTCGGATTCATAAATGAGGAAGTTATTAATAATAAATCGTTCCGCATAGTCGGTTCAGCGGTGAGTTCGTGCACGACTAAGTCCCACCGGCATAGTCGGTTCGGTCAAACTATGACTGACAACCCATTCCAAAAACGATTGGACTCGTTAGAGCAGTGTACTCTTAGTACTCCTATATGGTTTTGGCACGTTCGGATTCATAAATGAGGATGTTATTAATAAGAAATCGCTCCGCATAGTCGGTTCGGTGAAACAATGACTGATAACCCATTAAAATAATGATCAGACCTGTTAGAGCATTGTATTCTTAATACTCCTATATGGTTTTGGCACGTTCGGATTCATAAATGAGGATGTTATTAATAATAAATCGTTCCGCATAGTCGGTTCAGCGGTGAGTTCGTGCACGACTAAGTCCCACCGGCATAGTCGGTTCGGTCAAACTATGACTGACAACCCATTCCAAAAACGATTGGACTCGTTAGAGCAGTGTATTCTTAGTACTCCTATATGGTTTTGGTACGTTCGGATTCATAAATGAGGAAGTTATTAATAATAAATCGTTCCGCATAGTCGGTTCAGCGGTGAGTTCGTGCACGACTAAGTCCCACCGGCATAGTCGGTTCGGTCAAACTATGACTGACAACCCATTCCAAAAACGATTGGACTCGTTAGAGCAGTGTACTCTTAGTACTCCTATATGGTTTTGGCACGTTCGGATTCATAAATGAGGATGTTATTAATAAGAAATCGCTCCGCATAGTCGGTTCGGTGAAACAATGACTGATAACCCATCCCATTAAAATAATGATCAGACCTGTTAGAGCATTGTATTCTTAATACTCCTATATGGTTTTGGCACGTTCGGATTCATAAATGAGGATGTTATTAATAATAAATCGTTCCGCATAGTCGGTTCAGCGGTGAGTTCGTGCACGACTAAGTCCCACCGGCATAGTCGGTTCGGTCAAAACTATGACTGACAACCCATTCCAAAAACGATTGGACTCGTTAGAGCAGTATACTCTTAGTACTCCTATATGGTTTTGGCACGTTCGGATTCATAAATGAGGATGTTATTAATAAGAAATCGCTCCGCATAGTCGGTTCGGTGAAACAATGACTGATAACCCATTAAAATAATGATCAGACCTGTTAGAGCATTGTATTCTTAATACTCCTATATGGTTTTGGCACGTTCGGATTCATAAATGAGGATGTTATTAATAATAAATCGTTCCGCATAGTCGGTTCAGCGGTGAGTTCGTGCACGACTAAGTCCCACCGGCATAGTCGGTTCGGTCAAACTATGACTGACAACCCATTCCAAAAAACGATTGGACTCGTTAGAGCAGTGTATTCTTAGTACTCCTATATGGTTTTTGGTACGTTCGGATTCATAAATGAGGAAGTTATTAATAATAAATCGTTCCGCATAGTCGGTTCAGCGGTGAGTTCGTGCACGACTAAGTCCCACCGGCATAGTCGGTTCGGTCAAAACTATGACTGACAACCCATTCCAAAAACGATTGGACTCGTTAGAGCAGTGTACTCTTAGTACTCCTATATGGTTTTGGCACGTTCGGATTCATAAATGAGGATGTTATTAATAAGAAATCGCTCCGCATAGGTCGGTTCGGTGAAACAATGACTGATAACCCATTAAAATAATGATCAGACCTGTTAGAGCATTGT
>NW_027473687.1:130255-176067 GCF_050947335.1 Megachile rotundata | reverse complement strand
TATCTGCATAATATGGTTAATAATATGAGTTAGATTGATAATAATAAGAGTAATGAGTATAGTAATTGTCGTACTATCAATCATATAAGCATAATATGGCTAATAATGTGAGTTAGATTGATAATAGTGAGTGCAATAAATATAGTAATTGTCGTTCTATCGCTCATATAAGTACAATATGGCTAATAATATGAGTTAGATTGATAATAATAAGAGTAATAAGTATAGTAATTGTCGTTCTATCGATCATACAAGCATAATATGGCTAATAATATGAGTTAGATTGATAATAATAAGAGTAATGAGTATAGTAATTGTAGCTCTATCGATCATATCTGCTTAATATGGTTAATAATATGAGTTAGAATGATAATAATAAGAGTAATAAGTATAGTAATTGTCGTTCTATCGATCATATCTGCATAATATGGTTAATAATATGAGTTAGATTGATAATAGTGAGTGTAATAAGTATAGTGAATGTCGTTCTATCGATCATATCAGCATAATACGGGTAATAATATGAGTTGGATTGATAATAATAAGAGTAATGAGTGTAGTAATTGTAGGTCTATCGATCATATAAGCATAATATGGCTAATAATATGAGTCAGATTCATAATAATAACAGTAATAAGTATAGTAACTGTCGTTCTATCGATCATTTAAGCATAATATGGCGAATAATATGAGTTGGGTTGATAAAACTAAGAACAATAAGTATAGTAACTGTCGTTCTATCGATCATATAAGCATAATATGGTTAATAATATGAGTTAGAATGATAATAATAAGAGTAATAAGTATAGTAATTGTCGTTCTATCGATCATATCTGCATAATATGGTTAATAATATGAGTTAGATTGATAATAGTGAGTGTAATAAGTATAGTGAATGTCGTTCTATCGATCATATCAGCATAATATGGGTAATAATATGAGTTGGATTGATAATAATAAGAGTAATGAGTATAGTAATTGTAGTTCTATCGATCATATAAGCATAATATGGCTAATAATACGAGTAAGATTGATAATAATAAGAGTAATAAGTATAGTAATTGTCGTTCTATCGATCATATAAGCATAGTATGGTTAATAATATGAGTTAGAATGATAATAATAAGAGTAATAAGTATAGTAATTGTCGTTCTATCGATCATATCTGCATAATATGGTTAATAATATGAGTTAGATTGATAATAGTGAGTGTAATAAGTATAGTGAATGTCGTTCTATCGATCATATCAGCATAATCTGGGTAATAATATGAGTTGGATTGATAATAATAAGAGTAATGAGTATAGTAATTGTAGTTCTATCGATCATATAAGCATAATATGGCTAATAATATGAGTAAGATTCATAATAATAAGAGTAATAAGTATAGTAATTGTCGTTCTATCGATCATTTAAGCATAATATGGGTAATAATATGAGTTGGATTGATAATAATAAGAGTAATGAGTATAGTAATTGTAGTTCTATCGATCATATAAGCATAATATGGCTAATAATATGAGTAAGATTCATAATAATAAGAGTAATAAGTATAGTAATTGTCGTTCTATCGATTATTTAAGCATAATATGGCGAATAATATGAGTTGGGTTGATAAAAATAAGAATAATAAGTATAGTAATTGTCGTTCTATCGATCATAAAAGCATAATATGGCTAATAATATGAGTTAGGTAGATAATAATAAGAGTAATAAGTATAGTACATGTCGTGCTATCGATCATATCTGCATAATATGGTTAATAATATGAGTTAGATTGATAATAGTGAGTGTAATAAGTATAGTAATTGTCGTTCTGTCGATCACATCAGCATAATATGGTTAATAATATGAGTTAGATTGATAATAATAAGAGTAATAAGTATAGTATTTGTCGTTCTATCGATCATATAAGCATAATATGGCTAATAATACGAGTTAGATTGATAATAATAAGAGTAATAAGTATAGTAATTGTCGTTCTATCGATCATATAAGCACAATATGGCTAATAATATGAGTTAGATTGATAATAATAAGAGTAATGAGTATAGTAATTGTCGTTCTATCGATCATATCTGCATAATATGGTTAATAATATGAGTTAGATTGATAATAGTGAGTGTAATAAATATAGTAATAGTCGTTCTATCGCTCATGTAATCACAATATGGCTAATAATATGAGTTAGATTGATAATAATAAGAGTAATAAGTATAGTAATTGTCGTTCTATCGATCATATAAGCATAATATGGCTAATAATATGAGTTAGATTGATAATAATAAGTGTAATAAGTATAGTAATTGTCGTTCTATCGATCATAATTGCATAATATGGTTAATAATATGAGTTAGATTGATAATAATAAGAGCAATGAGTATAGTAATTGTCGTACTATCGATCATATAAGCATAATATGGCTAATAATATGGGTTAGATTGATAATAATAAGTGTAAAAAGTATAGTAATTGTCGTTCGATCGATCATATCTGCATAATATGGTTAATAATATGAGTTAGATTGATAATAATAAGAGTAATGAGTATAGTGAATGTCGTTCTATCGATCATATCAGCATAATACGGGTAATAATATGAGTTGGATTGATAATAATAACAGTAATAAGTATAGTAATTGTCGTTCTATCGATAATATAAACATAATATGGCTAATAATATGAGTTAGATTGATAATACTAAGAGTAGTGAGTACAGTAATTCTCGTTCTATCGATCATATAAGCATAATATGGCTAGTAATATGAGTTAGATTGATAATAATAAGAGTAATGAGTATAGTAATTGTAGTTCTATCTATCATTGAAGCATAATATGGCTAATAATATGAGTTAGATTGATAATAATAAGAGTAATGAGTATAGTAATTGTAGTTCTATCGATCATATCTGCATAATATGGTTAATAATATGAGTTAGATTGATAATAATAATTGTAATAAGTATAGTAATTGTCGTTCTATCGATCATAATTGCATAATATGGTTAATAATATGAGTTAGATTGATAATAATAAGAGTAATAAGTATAGTAATTGTCGTTCTATAGATCATATCTGCATAATATGGTTAATAATATGAGTTAGATTGATAATAGTGAGTGTAATAAATATAGTAATTGTCGTTCTATCGCTCATGTAATCACAATATGGCTAATAATATGAGTTAGATTGATAATAATAAGAGTAATAAGTATAGTAATTGTCGTTCTATCGATCATATAAGCATAATATGGCTAATAATATGAGTTAGATTGATAATAATAAGAGTAATAAGTATAGTAATTGTCGTTCTATCGATCATATAAGCATAATATGGTTAATAATATGAGTTAGAATGATAATAATAAGAGTAATACGTATAGTAATTGTCGTTCTATCGATCATATCTGCATAATATGGTTAATAATATGAGTTAGATTGATAATAGTGAGTGTAATAAGTATAGTGAATGTCGTTCTATCGATCATATCAGCATAATACGGGTAATAATATGAGTTAGATTGATAATAATAAGTGTAATAAGTATAGTAATTGTCGTTCTATCGATCATAATTGCATAATATGGTTAATAATATGAGTTAGATTGATAACAATAAGAGTAGTGAGTATAGTAATTGTCGTACTATCGATCATATAAGCATAATATGGCTAATAATGTGAGTTAGATTGATAATAATAGCAGTAATAAGTACAGTAATTGTCGTTCTATCGCTCATATAAGTACAATATGGCTAATAATATGAGTTAGATTGATAATAATAAGAGTAGTAAGTATAGTAATTGTCGTTCTATCGATCATTTAAGCATAATATGGCGAATAATATGAGTTGGGTTGATAAAACTAAGAATAATAAGTATAGTAACTGTCGTTCTATCGATCATATAAGCATAATATGGTTAATAATATGAGTTAGAATGATAATAATTAGAGTAATAAGTATAGTAATTGTCGTTCTATCGATCATATCTGCATAATATGGTTAATAATATGAGTTAGATTGATAATAGTGAGTGTAATAAGTATAGTGAATGTCGTTCTATCGATCATATCAGCATAATATGGCTAATAATATGAGTTGGATTGATAATAATAAGAGTAATGAGTATAGTAATTGTAGTTCTTTAGATCATATAAGCATAATATGGCTAATAATATGAGTAAGATTCATAATAATAAGAGTAATA
Source organism: Megachile rotundata (assembly GCF_050947335.1). Lineage (NCBI taxonomy): Eukaryota > Metazoa > Arthropoda > Insecta > Hymenoptera > Megachilidae > Megachile > Megachile rotundata. The sequence continues at coordinate 171,862 of NW_027473687.1, read as the reverse complement.
AGTATAGTAATTGTCGTTCTATCGATCATTTAAGCATAATATGGGTAATAATATGAGTTGGATTGATAATAATAAGAGTAATGTGTATAGTAATTGTAGTTCTATCGATCATATAAGCATAATATGGCTAATAATATGAGTTAGATTGATAATAATAAGAGTAATGAGTATAGTAATGGTAGTTCTATCGATCATATAAGCATAATGTGGCTAATAATATGAGTTAGATGCATAATAATAAGAGTAATAAGTATAGTAATTGTCGTTCTATCGATCATATAAGCATAATATGGTTAATAATATGAGTCAGATTGATCATAATAAGAGTAATAAGTATAGTAATTGTCGTTATATCGATCATATAACCATAATATGGCTAATAGCATGAGTTAGATTGATAATAATAAGAGTAATGAGTATAGTAATTGTCGTTCTATCGATCATATCTGCATAATATGGTTAATAATATGAGTTAGATTGATAATAGTGAGTGTAATAAATATAGTAATTGTCGTTCTATCGCTCATGTAATCACAATATGGCTAATAATATGAGTTAGATTGATAATAATAAGAGTAATAAGTACAGTAATTGTCGTTCTATCGATCATATAAGCATAATATGGCTAATAATATGAGTTAGATTGATAATAATAAGTGTAAAAAGTATAGTAATTGTCGTTCGATCGATCATATCTGCATAATATGGTTAATAATATGAGTTAGATTGATAATAATAAGAGTAATGAGTATAGTAATTGTCGTACTATCAATCATATAAGCATAATATGGCTAATAATGTGAGTTAGATTGATAATAGTGAGTGCAATAAATATAGTAATTGTCGTTCTATCGCTCATATAAGTACAATATGGCTAATAATATGAGTTAGATTGATAATAATAAGAGTAATAAGTATAGTAATTGTCGTTCTATCGATCATACAAGCATAATATGGCTAATAATATGAGTTAGATTGATAATAATAAGAGTAATGAGTATAGTAATTGTAGCTCTATCGATCATATCTGCTTAATATGGTTAATAATATGAGTTAGAATGATAATAATAAGAGTAATAAGTATAGTAATTGTCGTTCTATCGATCATATCTGCATAATATGGTTAATAATATGAGTTAGATTGATAATAGTGAGTGTAATAAGTATAGTGAATGTCGTTCTATCGATCATATCAGCATAATACGGGTAATAATATGAGTTGGATTGATAATAATAAGAGTAATGAGTGTAGTAATTGTAGGTCTATCGATCATATAAGCATAATATGGCTAATAATATGAGTCAGATTCATAATAATAACAGTAATAAGTATAGTAATTGTCGTTCTATCGATCATTTAAGCATAATATGGCGAATAATATGAGTTGGGTTGATAAAACTAAGAACAATAAGTATAGTAACTGTCGTTCTATCGATCATATAAGCATAATATGGTTAATAATATGAGTTAGAATGATAATAATAAGAGTAATAAGTATAGTAATTGTCGTTCTATCGATCATATCTGCATAATATGGTTAATAATATGAGTTAGATTGATAATAGTGAGTGTAATAAGTATAGTGAATGTCGTTCTATCGATCATATCAGCATAATATGGGTAATAATATGAGTTGGATTGATAATAATAAGAGTAATGAGTATAGTAATTGTAGTTCTATCGATCATATAAGCATAATATGGCTAATAATACGAGTAAGATTGATAATAATAAGAGTAATAAGTATAGTAATTGTCGTTCTATCGATCATATAAGCATAATATGGTTAATAATATGAGTTAGAATGATAATAATAAGAGTAAGAAGTATAGTAATTGTCGTTCTATCGATCATATCTGCATAATATGGTTAATAATATGAGTTAGATTGATAATAGTGAGTGTAATAAGTATAGTGAATGTCGTTCTATCGATCATATCAGCATAATCTGGGTAATAATATGAGTTGGATTGATAATAATAAGAGTAATGAGTATAGTAATTGTAGTTCTATCGATCATATAAGCATAATATGGCTAATAATATGAGTAAGATTCATAATAATAAGAGTAATAAGTATAGTAATTGTCGTTCTATCGATCATTTAAGCATAATATGGGTAATAATATGAGTTGGATTGATAATAATAAGAGTAATGAGTATAGTAATTGTAGTTCTATCGATCATATAAGCATAATATGGCTAATAATATGAGTAAGATTCATAATAATAAGAGTAATAAGTATAGTAATTGTCGTTCTATCGATCATTTAAGCATAATATGGCGAATAATATGAGTTGGGTTGATAAAAATAAGAATAATAAGTATAGTAATTGTCGTTCTATCGATCATAAAAGCATAATATGGCTAATAATATGAGTTAGGTAGATAATAATAAGAGTAATAAGTATAGTACATGTCGTGCTATCGATCATATCTGCATAATATGGTTAATAATATGAGTTAGATTGATAATAGTGAGTGTAATAAGTATAGTAATTGTCGTTCTGTCGATCACATCAGCATAATATGGTTAATAATATGAGTTAGATTGATAATAATAAGAGTAATAAGTATAGTATTTGTCGTTCTATCGATCATATAAGCATAATATGGCTAATAATACGAGTTAGATTGATAATAATAAGAGTAATAAGTATAGTAATTGTCGTTCTATCGATCATATAAGCACAATATGGCTAATAATATGAGTTAGATTGATAATAATAAGAGTAATGAGTATAGTAATTGTCGTTCTATCGATCATATAAGCATAATATGGCTAATAATATGAGTTAGATTGATAATAATAAGAGTAATAAGTATAGTAATTGTCGTTCTATCGGTCATTTAAGCATAATATGGCTAATAATATGAGTTAGATTGATAATACTAAGAGTAGTGAGTATAGTAATTCTCGTTCTATCGATCATATAAGCATAATATGGCTAATAATATGAGTTAGATTGATAATACTAAGAGTAGTGAGTATAGTAATTCTCGTTCTATCGATCATATAAGGATATAATGGCTAATAATATGAGTTAGATTGATAATAATAAGAGTAATGAGTATAGTAATTGTAGTTCTGTCGATCATTTAAGCATAATATGGCTAATAATATGAGTTAGATTGATAATAATAAGAGTAATGAGTATAGTAATTGTCGTTCTATCGATCATTTAAGCATAATATGGGTAATAATATGAGTTGGATTGATAATAATAAGAGTAATGAGTATAGTAATTGTAGTTCTATCGATCATATAAGCATAATATGGCTAATAATATGAGTAAGATTCATAATAATAAGAGTAATAAGTATAGTAATTGTCGTTCTATCGATCATTTAAGCATAATATGGGTAATAATATGAGTTGGATTGATAATAATAAGAGTAATGAGTATAGTAATTGTAGTTCTATCGATCATATAAGCATAATATGGCTAATAATATGAGTAAGATTCATAATAATAAGAGTAATAAGTATAGTAATTGTCGTTCTATCGATCATTTAAGCATAATATGGCGAATAATATGAGTTGGGTTGATAAAAATAAGAATAATAAGTATAGTAATTGTCGTTCTATCGATCATAAAAGCATAATATGGCTAATAATATGAGTTAGGTAGATAATAATAAGAGTAATAAGTATAGTACATGTCGTGCTATCGATCATATCTGCATAATATGGTTAATAATATGAGTTAGATTGATAATAGTGAGTGTAATAAGTATAGTAATTGTCGTTCTGTCGATCACATCAGCATAATATGGTTAATAATATGAGTTAGATTGATAATAATAAGAGTAATAAGTATAGTATTTGTCGTTCTATCGATCATATAAGCATAATATGGCTAATAATACGAGTTAGATTGATAATAATAAGAGTAATAAGTATAGTAATTGTCGTTCTATCGATCATATAAGCACAATATGGCTAATAATATGAGTTAGATTGATAATAATAAGAGTAATGAGTATAGTAATTGTCGTTCTATCGATCATATAAGCATAATATGGCTAATAATATGAGTTAGATTGATAATAATAAGAGTAATAAGTATAGTAATTGTCGTTCTATCGGTCATTTAAGCATAATATGGCTAATAATATGAGTTAGATTGATAATACTAAGAGTAGTGAGTATAGTAATTCTCGTTCTATCGATCATATAAGCATAATATGGCTAATAATATGAGTTAGATTGATAATACTAAGAGTAGTGAGTATAGTAATTCTCGTTCTATCGATCATATAAGGATATAATGGCTAATAATATGAGTTAGATTGATAATAATAAGAGTAATGAGTATAGTAATTGTAGTTCTGTCGATCATTTAAGCATAATATGGCTAATAATATGAGTTAGATTGATAATAATAAGAGTAATGAGTATAGTAATTGTAGTTCTATCGATCATATCTGCATAATATGGTTAATAATAAGAGTTAGATTGATAATAATAAGAGTAATGAGTATAGTATTTGTCGTTCTATCGATCATATAAGCATAATATGTCTAATAATATGAGTTAGATTCATAATAATAAGAGTAATAAGTATAGTAATTGCCGTTCTATCGATCATATAAGCATAATATGGCTAATAATATGAGTTAGATTGATAATAATAAGAGTAATAAGAATAGTAATTGTCGTTATATCGATCATATAACCATAATATGGCTAATAGCATGAGTTAGATTGATAATAATAAGAGTAATGAGTATAGTAATTGTCGTTCTATCGATCATATCTGCATAATATGGTTAATAATATGAGTTAGATTGATAATAGTGAGTGTAATAAATATAGTAATTGTCGTTCTATCGCTCATGTAATCACAATATGGCTAATAAAATGAGTTAGATTGATAATAATAAGAGTAATAAGTATAGTAATTGTCGTTCTATCGATCATATAAGCATAATATGGCTAATAATATGAGTTAGATTGATAATAATAAGTGTATAAGTATAGTAATTGTCGTTCTATCGATCATAATTGCATAAAATGGTTAATAATATGAGTTAGATTGATAATAATAAGAGCAATGAGTATAGTAATTGTCGTACTATCGATCATATAAGCATAATATGGCTAATAATATGAGTTAGATTGATAATAATAAGTGTAAAAAGTATAGTAATTGTCGTTCTTTCGATCATATCTGCATAATATGGTTAATAATATGAGTTAGATTGATAACAATAAGAGTAATGAGTATAGCAATTGTCGTACTATCGATCATATAAGCATAATATGGCTAATAATGTGAGTTAGATTGATAATAGTGAGTGCAATAAATATAGTAATTGTCGTTCTATCGCTCATATAAGCACAATATGGCTAATAATATGAGTTAGATTGATAATAATAAGAGTAATAAGTATAGTAATTTTCGTTCTATCGATCATACAAGCATAATATGGCTAATAATATGAGTTAGATTGATAATAATAAGAGTAATGAGTATAGTAATTGTAGCTCTATTGATCATATCTGCTTAATATGGTTAATAATATGAGTTAGAATGATAATAATAAGAGTAATAAGTATAGTAATTGTCGTTCTATCGATCATATCTGCATAATATGGTTAATAATATGAGTTAGATTGATAATAGTGAGTGTAATAAGTATAGTGAATGTCGTTCTATCGATCATATCAGCATAATACGGGTAATAATATGAGTTGGATTGATATTAATAAGAATAATAAGTATAGTAATTGTAGTTCTATCGATCATATCTGCATAATATGGTTAATAATATGAGTTAGATTGATAATAATGAGAGTAATAAGTATAGTAATTGTCGTTATATCGATCATATAACCATAATATGGCTAATAGCATGGGTTAGATTGATAATAATAAGAGTAATGAGTATAGTAATTGTCGTTCTATAGATCATATCTGCATAATATGGTTAATAATATGAGTTAGATTGATAATAGTGAGTGTAATAAATATAGTAATTGTCGTTCTATCGCTCATGTAATCACAATATGGCTAATAAAATGAGTTAGATTGATAATAATAAGAGTAATAAGTATAGTAATTGTCGTTCTATCGATCATACAAGCATAATATGGCTAATAATATGAGTTAGATTGATAATAATAAGAGTAATGAGTATAGTAATTGTAGCTCTATCGATCATATCTGCTTAATATGGTTAATAATATGCGTTAGAATGATAATAATAAGAGTAATAAGTATAGTAATTGTCGTTCTATCGATCATATCTGCATAATATGGTTAATAATATGAGTTAGATTGATAATAGTGAGTGTAATATGTATAGTGAATGTCGTTCTATCGATCATATCAGCATAATACGGGTAATAATATGAGTTGGATTGATAATAATAAGAATAATAAGTATAGTAATTGTAGTTCTATCGATCATATCTGCATAATATGGTTAATAATATGAGTTAGATTGATAATAATAAGAGTAATAAGTATAGTAATTGTCGTTATATCGATCATATAACCATAATATGGCTAATAGCATGGGTTAGATTGATAATAATAAGAGTAATGAGTATAGTAATTGTCGTTCTATAGATCATATCTGCATAATATGGTTAATAATATGAGTTAGATTGATAATAGTGAGTGTAATAAATATAGTAATTGTCGTTCTATCGCTCATGTAATCACAATATGGCTAATAATATGAGTTAGATTGATAATAATAAGAGTAATGAGTATAGTAATTGTAGCTCTATCGATCATATCTGCTTAATATGGTTAATAATATGCGTTAGAATGATAATAATAAGAGTAATAAGTATAGTAATTGTCGTTCTATCGATCATATAAGCATAATATGGCTAATAATATGAGTTAGATTGATAATAATAAGAGTAATAAGTATAGTAATTGTCGTTCTATCGATCATATAAGCATAATATGGCTAATAATATGAGTTAGATTGATAACAATAAGAGTAATAAGTATAGTAATTGTCGTTCTCTCGATCATATAAGCATAATATGGCTAATAATATGAGTTTGAGTGATAACACTAAGAGTAGTGAGTACAGTAATTCTCATTCCATCGATCATATAAGCATAATATGGCTAATAATATGAGTTAGATTGATAATAATAGCAGTAATAAGTACAGTAATTGTCGTTCTATCGATAATATAAGCATAATATGGCTAATAATATGAGTTAGATTGATAATAATAACAGTAATAAGTATAGTAATTGTCGTTCTATCGATAATATAAGCATAATATGGCTAATAATATGAGTTAGATTGATAATACTAAGAGTAGTGAGTACAGTAATTCTCGTTCTATCGATCATATAAGCATAATATGGCTAATAATATGAGTTAGATTGATAATAATAAGAGTAATGAGTATAGTAATTGTAGTTCTATCGATCATATCTGCATAATATGGTTAATAATATGAGTTAGATTGATAATAATAAGAGTAATAAGTATAGTATTTGTCGTTCTATCGATCATATAAGCATAATATGGCTAATAATATGAGTTAGATTGATTATAATAAGAGTAATAAGTATAGTAATTGTCGTTCTATCGGTCATTTAATCATAATATGGCTAATAATATGAGTCAGATTGATAATAATAACAGTAATAAGTATAGTAATTGTCGTTCTATCGATAATATAAGCATAATATGGCTAATAATATGAGTTAGATTGATAATACTAAGAGTAGTGAGTATAGTAATTCTCGTTCTATCGATCATATAAGCATAATATGGCTAGTAATATGAGTTAGATTGATAATAATAAGAGTAATGAGTATAGTAATTGTAGTTCTATCTATCATTGAAGCATAATATGGCTAATAATATGAGTTAGATTGATAATAATAAGAGTAATGAGTATAGTAATTGTAGTTCTATCGATCATATCTGCATAATATGGTTAATAATATGAGTTAGATTGATAATAATAATTGTAATAAGTATAGTAATTGTCGTTCTATCGATCATAATTGCATAATATGGTTAATAATATGAGTTAGATTGATAATAATAAGAGTAATGAGTATAGTAATTGTAGCTCTATCGATCATATCTGCTTAATATGGTTAATAATATGCGTTAGAATGATAATAATAAGAGTAATAAGTATAGTAATTGTCGTTCTATCGATCATATAAGCATAATATGGCTAATAATATGAGTTAGATTGATAATAATAAGAGTAATAAGTATAGTAATTGTCGTTCTATCGATCATATAAGCATAATATGGCTAATAATATGAGTTAGATTGATAACAATAAGAGTAATAAGTATAGTAATTGTCGTTCTCTCGATCATATAAGCATAATATGGCTAATAATATGAGTTTGAGTGATAACACTAAGAGTAGTGAGTACAGTAATTCTCATTCCATCGATCATATAAGCATAATATGGCTAATAATATGAGTTAGATTGATAATAATAGCAGTAATAAGTACAGTAATTGTCGTTCTATCGATAATATAAGCATAATATGGCTAATAATATGAGTTAGATTGATAATAATAACAGTAATAAGTATAGTAATTGTCGTTCTATCGATAATATAAGCATAATATGGCTAATAATATGAGTTAGATTGATAATACTAAGAGTAGTGAGTACAGTAATTCTCGTTCTATCGATCATATAAGCATAATATGGCTAATAATATGAGTTAGATTGATAATAATAAGAGTAATGAGTATAGTAATTGTAGTTCTATCGATCATATCTGCATAATATGGTTAATAATATGAGTTAGATTGATAATAATAAGAGTAATAAGTATAGTATTTGTCGTTCTATCGATCATATAAGCATAATATGGCTAATAATATGAGTTAGATTGATTATAATAAGAGTAATAAGTATAGTAATTGTCGTTCTATCGGTCATTTAATCATAATATGGCTAATAATATGAGTCAGATTGATAATAATAACAGTAATAAGTATAGTAATTGTCGTTCTATCGATAATATAAGCATAATATGGCTAATAATATGAGTTAGATTGATAATACTAAGAGTAGTGAGTATAGTAATTCTCGTTCTATCGATCATATAAGCATAATATGGCTAGTAATATGAGTTAGATTGATAATAATAAGAGTAATGAGTATAGTAATTGTAGTTCTATCTATCATTGAAGCATAATATGGCTAATAATATGAGTTAGATTGATAATAATAAGAGTAATGAGTATAGTAATTGTAGTTCTATCGATCATATCTGCATAATATGGTTAATAATATGAGTTAGATTGATAATAATAATTGTAATAAGTATAGTAATTGTCGTTCTATCGATCATAATTGCATAATATGGTTAATAATATGAGTTAGATTGATAATAATAAGAGTAATAAGTATAGTAATTGTCGTTCTATAGATCGTATCTGCATAATATGGTTAATAATATGAGTTAGATTGATAATAGTGAGTGTAATAAATATAGTAATTGTCGTTCTATCGCTCATGTAATCACAATATGGCTAATAATATGAGTTAGATTGATAATAATAAGAGTAATAAGTATAGTAATTGTCGTTCTATCGATCATATAAGCATAATATGGCTAATAATATGAGTTAGATTGATAATAATAAGAGTAATAAGTATAGTAATTGTCGTTCTATCGATCATATAAGCATAATATGGTTAATAATATGAGTTAGAATGATAATAATAAGAGTAATACGTATAGTAATTGTCGTTCTATCGATCATATCTGCATAATATGGTTAATAATATGAGTTAGATTGATAATAGTGAGTGTAATAAGTATAGTGAATGTCGTTCTATCGATCATATCAGCATAATACGGGTAATAATATGAGTTAGATTGATAATAATAAGTGTAATAAGTATAGTAATTGTCGTTCTATCGATCATAATTGCATAATATGGTTAATAATATGAGTTAGATTGATAACAATAAGAGTAGTGAGTATAGTAATTGTCGTACTATCGATCATATAAGCATAATATGGCTAATAATGTGAGTTAGATTGATAATAATAGCAGTAATAAGTACAGTAATTGTCGTTCTATCGCTCATATAAGTACAATATGGCTAATAATATGAGTTAGATTGATAATAATAAGAGTAATAAGTATAGTAATTGTCGTTCTATCGATCATTTAAGCATAATATGGCGAATAATATGAGTTGGGTTGATAAAACTAAGAATAATAAGTATAGTAACTGTCGTTCTATCGATCATATAAGCATAATATGGTTAATAATATGAGTTAGAATGATAATGATAAGAGTAATAAGTATAGTAATTGTCGTTCTATCGATCATATCTGCATAATATGGTTAATAATATGAGTTAGATTGATAATAGTGAGTGTAATAAGTATAGTGAATGTCGTTCTATCGATCATATCAGCATAATATGGCTAATAATATGAGTTGGATTGATAATAATAAGAGTAATGAGTATAGTAATTGTAGTTCTTTAGATCATATAAGCATAATATGGCTAATAATATGAGTAAGATTCATAATAATAAGAGTAATAAGTATAGTAATTGTCGTTCTATCGATCATTTAAGCATAATATGGGTAATAATATGAGTTGGATTGATAATAATAAGAGTAATGTGTATAGTAATTGTAGTTCTATCGATCATATAAGCATAATATGGCTAATAATATGAGTTAGATTGATAATAATAAGAGTAATGAGTATAGTAATGGTAGTTCTATCGATCATATAAGCATAATGTGGCTAATAATATGAGTTAGATTCATAATAATAAGAGTAATAAGTATAGTAATTGTCGTTCTATCGATCATATAAGCATAATATGGTTAATAATATGAGTCAGATTGATCATAATAAGAGTAATAAGTATAGTAATTGTCGTTATATCGATCATATAACCATAATATGGCTAATAGCATGAGTTAGATTGATAATAATAAGAGTAATGAGTATAGTAATTGTCGTTCTATCGATCATATCTGCATAATATGGTTAATAATATGAGTTAGATTGATAATAGTGAGTGTAATAAATATAGTAATTGTCGTTCTATCGCTCATGTAATCACAATATGGCTAATAATATGAGTTAGATTGATAATAATAAGAGTAATAAGTACAGTAATTGTCGTTCTATCGATCATATAAGCATAATATGGCTAATAATATGAGTTAGATTGATAATAATAAGTGTAAAAAGTATAGTAATTGTCGTTCGATCGATCATATCTGCATAATATGGTTAATAATATGAGTTAGATTGATAATAATAAGAGTAATGAGTATAGTAATTGTCGTACTATCAATCATATAAGCATAATATGGCTAATAATGTGAGTTAGATTGATAATAGTGAGTGCAATAAATATAGTAATTGTCGTTCTATCGCTCATATAAGTACAATATGGCTAATAATATGAGTTAGATTGATAATAATAAGAGTAATAAGTATAGTAATTGTCGTTCTATCGATCATACAAGCATAATATGGCTAATAATATGAGTTAGATTGATAATAATAAGAGTAATGAGTATAGTAATTGTAGCTCTATCGATCATATCTGCTTAATATGGTTAATAATATGAGTTAGAATGATAATAATAAGAGTAATAAGTATAGTAATTGTCGTTCTATCGATCATATCTGCATAATATGGTTAATAATATGAGTTAGATTGATAATAGTGAGTGTAATAAGTATAGTGAATGTCGTTCTATCGATCATATCAGCATAATACGGGTAATAATATGAGTTGGATTGATAATAATAAGAGTAATGAGTGTAGTAATTGTAGGTCTATCGATCATATAAGCATAATATGGCTAATAATATGAGTCAGATTCATAATAATAACAGTAATAAGTATAGTAATTGTCGTTCTATCGATCATTTAAGCATAATATGGCGAATAATATGAGTTGGGTTGATAAAACTAAGAACAATAAGTATAGTAACTGTCGTTCTATCGATCATATAAGCATAATATGGTTAATAATATGAGTTAGAATGATAATAATAAGAGTAATAAGTATAGTAATTGTCGTTCTATCGATCATATCTGCATAATATGGTTAATAATATGAGTTAGATTGATAATAGTGAGTGTAATAAGTATAGTGAATGTCGTTCTATCGATCATATCAGCATAATATGGGTAATAATATGAGTTGGATTGATAATAATAAGAGTAATGAGTATAGTAATTGTAGTTCTATCGATCATATAAGCATAATATGGCTAATAATACGAGTAAGATTGATAATAATAAGAGTAATAAGTATAGTAATTGTCGTTCTATCGATCATATAAGCATAATATGGTTAATAATATGAGTTAGAATGATAATAATAAGAGTAATAAGTATAGTAATTGTCGTTCTATCGATCATATCTGCATAATATGGTTAATAATATGAGTTAGATTGATAATAGTGAGTGTAATAAGTATAGTGAATGTCGTTCTATCGATCATATCAGCATAATCTGGGTAATAATATGAGTTGGATTGATAATAATAAGAGTAATGAGTATAGTAATTGTAGTTCTATCGATCATATAAGCATAATATGGCTAATAATATGAGTAAGATTCATAATAATAAGAGTAATAAGTATAGTAATTGTCGTTCTATCGATCATTTAAGCATAATATGGGTAATAATATGAGTTGGATTGATAATAATAAGAGTAATGAGTATAGTAATTGTAGTTCTATCGATCATATAAGCATAATATGGCTAATAATATGAGTAAGATTCATAATAATAAGAGTAATAAGTATAGTAATTGTCGTTCTATCGATCATTTAAGCATAATATGGCGAATAATATGAGTTGGGTTGATAAAAATAAGAATAATAAGTATAGTAATTGTCGTTCTATCGATCATAAAAGCATAATATGGCTAATAATATGAGTTAGGTAGATAATAATAAGAGTAATAAGTATAGTACATGTCGTGCTATCGATCATATCTGCATAATATGGTTAATAATATGAGTTAGATTGATAATAGTGAGTGTAATAAGTATAGTAATTGTCGTTCTGTCGATCACATCAGCATAATATGGTTAATAATATGAGTTAGATTGATAATAATAAGAGTAATAAGTATAGTATTTGTCGTTCTATCGATCATATAAGCATAATATGGCTAATAATACGAGTTAGATTGATAATAATAAGAGTAATAAGTATAGTAATTGTCGTTCTATCGATCATATAAGCACAATATGGCTAATAATATGAGTTAGATTGATAATAATAAGAGTAATGAGTATAGTAATTGTCGTTCTATCGATCATATAAGCATAATATGGCTAATAATATGAGTTAGATTGATAATAATAAGAGTAATAAGTATAGTAATTGTCGTTCTATCGGTCATTTAAGCATAATATGGCTAATAATATGAGTTAGATTGATAATACTAAGAGTAGTGAGTATAGTAATTCTCGTTCTATCGATCATATAAGCATAATATGGCTAATAATATGAGTTAGATTGATAATACTAAGAGTAGTGAGTATAGTAATTCTCGTTCTATCGATCATATAAGGATATAATGGCTAATAATATGAGTTAGATTGATAATAATAAGAGTAATGAGTATAGTAATTGTAGTTCTGTCGATCATTTAAGCATAATATGGCTAATAATATGAGTTAGATTGATAATAATAAGAGTAATGAGTATAGTAATTGTAGTTCTATCGATCATATCTGCATAATATGGTTAATAATAAGAGTTAGATTGATAATAATAAGAGTAATGAGTATAGTATTTGTCGTTCTATCGATCATATAAGCATAATATGGCTAATAATATGAGTTAGATTCATAATAATAAGAGTAATAAGTATAGTAATTGCCGTTCTATCGATCATATAAGCATAATATGGCTAATAATATGAGTTAGATTGATAATAATAAGAGTAATAAGAATAGTAATTGTCGTTATATCGATCATATAACCATAATATGGCTAATAGCATGAGTTAGATTGATAATAATAAGAGTAATAAGTATAGTAATTGTCGTTATATCGATCATATAACCATAATATGGCTAATAGCATGGGTTAGATTGATAATAATAAGAGTAATGAGTATAGTAATTGTCGTTCTATAGATCATATCTGCATAATATGGTTAATAATATGAGTTAGATTGATAATAGTGAGTGTAATAAATATAGTAATTGTCGTTCTATCGCTCATGTAATCACAATATGGCTAATAATATGAGTTAGATTGATAATAATAAGAGTAATAAGTATAGTAATTGTCGTTCTATCGATCATATAAGCATAATATGGCTAATAATATGAGTTAGATTGATAATAATAAGTGTAATAAGTATAGTAATTGTCGTTCTATCGATCATAATTGCATAATATGGTTAATAATATGAGTTAGATTGATAATAATAAGAGCAATGAGTATAGTAATTGTCGTACTATCGATCATATAAGCATAATATGGCTAATAATATGGGTTAGATTGATAATAATAAGTGTAAAAAGTATAGTAATTGTCGTTCGATCGATCATATCTGCATAATATGGTTAATAATATGAGTTAGATTGATAATAATAAGAGTAATGAGTATAGTGAATGTCGTTCTATCGATCATATCAGCATAATACGGGTAATAATATGAGTTGGATTGATAATAATAACAGTAATAAGTATAGTAATTGTCGTTCTATCGATAATATAAACATAATATGGCTAATAATATGAGTTAGATTGATAATACTAAGAGTAGTGAGTACAGTAATTCTCGTTCTATCGATCATATAAGCATAATATGGCTAGTAATATGAGTTAGATTGATAATAATAAGAGTAATGAGTATAGTAATTGTAGTTCTATCTATCATTGAAGCATAATATGGCTAATAATATGAGTTAGATTGATAATAATAAGAGTAATGAGTATAGTAATTGTAGTTCTATCGATCATATCTGCATAATATGGTTAATAATATGAGTTAGATTGATAATAATAATTGTAATAAGTATAGTAATTGTCGTTCTATCGATCATAATTGCATAATATGGTTAATAATATGAGTTAGATTGATAATAATAAGAGTAATAAGTATAGTAATTGTCGTTCTATAGATCATATCTGCATAATATGGTTAATAATATGAGTTAGATTGATAATAGTGAGTGTAATAAATATAGTAATTGTCGTTCTATCGCTCATGTAATCACAATATGGGTAATAATATGAGTTGGATTGATAATAATAAGAGTAATGTGTATAGTAATTGTAGTTCTATCGATCATATAAGCATAATATGGCTAATAATATGAGTTAGATTGATAATAATAAGAGTAATGAGTATAGTAATGGTAGTTCTATCGATCATATAAGCATAATGTGGCTAATAATATGAGTTAGATGCATAATAATAAGAGTAATAAGTATAGCAATTGTCGTTCTATCGATCATATAAGCATAATATGGTTAATAATATGAGTCAGATTGATCATAATAAGAGTAATAAGTATAGTAATTGTCGTTATATCGATCATATAACCATAATATGGCTAATAGCATGAGTTAGATTGATAATAATAAGAGTAATGAGTATAGTAATTGTCGTTCTATCGATCATATCTGCATAATATGGTTAATAATATGAGTTAGATTGATAATAGTGAGTGTAATAAATATAGTAATTGTCGTTCTATCGCTCATGTAATCACAATATGGCTAATAATATGAGTTAGATTGATAATAATAAGAGTAATAAGTACAGTAATTGTCGTTCTATCGATCATATAAGCATAATATGGCTAATAATATGAGTTAGATTGATAATAATAAGTGTAAAAAGTATAGTAATTGTCGTTCGATCGATCATATCTGCATAATATGGTTAATAATATGAGTTAGATTGATAATAATAAGAGTAATGAGTATAGTAATTGTCGTACTATCAATCATATAAGCATAATATGGCTAATAATGTGAGTTAGATTGATAATAGTGAGTGCAATAAATATAGTAATTGTCGTTCTATCGCTCATATAAGTACAATATGGCTAATAATATGAGTTAGATTGATAATAATAAGAGTAATAAGTATAGTAATTGTCGTTCTATCGATCATACAAGCATAATATGGCTAATAATATGTGTTAGATTGATAATAATAAGAGTAATGAGTATAGTAATTGTAGCTCTATCGATCATATCTGCTTAATATGGTTAATAATATGAGTTAGAATGATAATAATAAGAGTAATAAGTATAGTAATTGTCGTTCTATCGATCATATCTGCATAATATGGTTAATAATATGAGTTAGATTGATAATAGTGAGTGTAATAAGTATAGTGAATGTCGTTCTATCGATCATATCAGCATAATACGGGTAATAATATGAGTTGGATTGATAATAATAAGAGTAATGAGTGTAGTAATTGTAGGTCTATCGATCATATAAGCATAATATGGCTAATAATATGAGTCAGATTCATAATAATAACAGTAATAAGTATAGTAATTGTCGTTCTATCGATCATTTAAGCATAATATGGCGAATAATATGAGTTGGGTTGATAAAACTAAGAACAATAAGTATAGTAACTGTCGTTCTATCGATCATATAAGCATAATATGGTTAATAATATGAGTTAGAATGATAATAATAAGAGTAATAAGTATAGTAATTGTCGTTCTATCGATCATATCTGCATAATATGGTTAATAATATGAGTTAGATTGATAATAGTGAGTGTAATAAGTATAGTGAATGTCGTTCTATCGATCATATCAGCATAATATGGGTAATAATATGAGTTGGATTGATAATAATAAGAGTAATGAGTATAGTAATTGTAGTTCTATCGATCATATAAGCATAATATGGCTAATAATACGAGTAAGATTGATAATAATAAGAGTAATAAGTATAGTAATTGTCGTTCTATCGATCATATAAGCATAATATGGTTAATAATATGAGTTAGAATGATAATAATAAGAGTAATAAGTATAGTAATTGTCGTTCTATCGATCATATCTGCATAATATGGTTAATAATATGAGTTAGATTGATAATAGTGAGTGTAATAAGTATAGTGAATGTCGTTCTATCGATCATATCAGCATAATCTGGGTAATAATATGAGTTGGATTGATAATAATAAGAGTAATGAGTATAGTAATTGTAGTTCTATCGATCATATAAGCATAATATGGCTAATAATATGAGTAAGATTCATAATAATAAGAGTAATAAGTATAGTAATTGTCGTTCTATCGATCATTTAAGCATAATATGGGTAATAATATGAGTTGGATTGATAATAATAAGAGTAATGAGTATAGTAATTGTAGTTCTATCGATCATATAAGCATAATATGGCTAATAATATGAGTAAGATTCATAATAATAAGAGTAATAAGTATAGTAATTGTCGTTCTATCGATCATTTAAGCATAATATGGCGAATAATATGAGTTGGGTTGATAAAAATAAGAATAATAAGTATAGTAATTGTCGTTCTATCGATCATAAAAGCATAATATGGCTAATAATATGAGTTAGGTAGATAATAATAAGAGTAATAAGTATAGTACATGTCGTGCTATCGATCATATCTGCATAATATGGTTAATAATATGAGTTAGATTGATAATAGTGAGTGTAATAAGTATAGTAATTGTCGTTCTGTCGATCACATCAGCATAATATGGTTAATAATATGAGTTAGATTGATAATAATAAGAGTAATAAGTATAGTATTTGTCGTTCTATCGATCATATAAGCATAATATGGCTAATAATACGAGTTAGATTGATAATAATAAGAGTAATAAGTATAGTAATTGTCGTTCTATCGATCATATAAGCACAATATGGCTAATAATATGAGTTAGATTGATAATAATAAGAGTAATGAGTATAGTAATTGTCGTTCTATCGATCATATAAGCATAATATGGCTAATAATATGAGTTAGATTGATAATAATAAGAGTAATAAGTATAGTAATTGTCGTTCTATCGGTCATTTAAGCATAATATGGCTAATAATATGAGTTAGATTGATAATACTAAGAGTAGTGAGTATAGTAATTCTCGTTCTATCGATCATATAAGCATAATATGGCTAATAATATGAGTTAGATTGATAATACTAAGAGTAGTGAGTATAGTAATTCTCGTTCTATCGATCATATAAGGATATAATGGCTAATAATATGAGTTAGATTGATAATAATAAGAGTAATGAGTATAGTAATTGTAGTTCTGTCGATCATTTAAGCATAATATGGCTAATAATATGAGTTAGATTGATAATAATAAGAGTAATGAGTATAGTAATTGTCGTTCTATCGATCATTTAAGCATAATATGGGTAATAATATGAGTTGGATTGATAATAATAAGAGTAATGAGTATAGTAATTGTAGTTCTATCGATCATATAAGCATAATATGGCTAATAATATGAGTAAGATTCATAATAATAAGAGTAATAAGTATAGTAATTGTCGTTCTATCGATCATTTAAGCATAATATGGGTAATAATATGAGTTGGATTGATAATAATAAGAGTAATGAGTATAGTAATTGTAGTTCTATCGATCATATAAGCATAATATGGCTAATAATATGAGTAAGATTCATAATAATAAGAGTAATAAGTATAGTAATTGTCGTTCTATCGATCATTTAAGCATAATATGGCGAATAATATGAGTTGGGTTGATAAAAATAAGAATAATAAGTATAGTAATTGTCGTTCTATCGATCATAAAAGCATAATATGGCTAATAATATGAGTTAGGTAGATAATAATAAGAGTAATAAGTATAGTACATGTCGTGCTATCGATCATATCTGCATAATATGGTTAATAATATGAGTTAGATTGATAATAGTGAGTGTAATAAGTATAGTAATTGTCGTTCTGTCGATCACATCAGCATAATATGGTTAATAATATGAGTTAGATTGATAATAATAAGAGTAATAAGTATAGTATTTGTCGTTCTATCGATCATATAAGCATAATATGGCTAATAATACGAGTTAGATTGATAATAATAAGAGTAATAAGTATAGTAATTGTCGTTCTATCGATCATATAAGCACAATATGGCTAATAATATGAGTTAGATTGATAATAATAAGAGTAATGAGTATAGTAATTGTCGTTCTATCGATCATATAAGCATAATATGGCTAATAATATGAGTTAGATTGATAATAATAAGAGTAATAAGTATAGTAATTGTCGTTCTATCGGTCATTTAAGCATAATATGGCTAATAATATGAGTTAGATTGATAATACTAAGAGTAGTGAGTATAGTAATTCTCGTTCTATCGATCATATAAGCATAATATGGCTAATAATATGAGTTAGATTGATAATACTAAGAGTAGTGAGTATAGTAATTCTCGTTCTATCGATCATATAAGGATATAATGGCTAATAATATGAGTTAGATTGATAATAATAAGAGTAATGAGTATAGTAATTGTAGTTCTGTCGATCATTTAAGCATAATATGGCTAATAATATGAGTTAGATTGATAATAATAAGAGTAATGAGTATAGTAATTGTAGTTCTATCGATCATATCTGCATAATATGGTTAATAATAAGAGTTAGATTGATAATAATAAGAGTAATGAGTATAGTATTTGTCGTTCTATCGATCATATAAGCATAATATGTCTAATAATATGAGTTAGATTCATAATAATAAGAGTAATAAGTATAGTAATTGCCGTTCTATCGATCATATAAGCATAATATGGCTAATAATATGAGTTAGATTGATAATAATAAGAGTAATAAGAATAGTAATTGTCGTTATATCGATCATATAACCATAATATGGCTAATAGCATGAGTTAGATTGATAATAATAAGAGTAATGAGTATAGTAATTGTCGTTCTATCGATCATATCTGCATAATATGGTTAATAATATGAGTTAGATTGATAATAGTGAGTGTAATAAATATAGTAATTGTCGTTCTATCGCTCATGTAATCACAATATGGCTAATAAAATGAGTTAGATTGATAATAATAAGAGTAATAAGTATAGTAATTGTCGTTCTATCGATCATATAAGCATAATATGGCTAATAATATGAGTTAGATTGATAATAATAAGTGTATAAGTATAGTAATTGTCGTTCTATCGATCATAATTGCATAAAATGGTTAATAATATGAGTTAGATTGATAATAATAAGAGCAATGAGTATAGTAATTGTCGTACTATCGATCATATAAGCATAATATGGCTAATAATATGAGTTAGATTGATAATAATAAGTGTAAAAAGTATAGTAATTGTCGTTCTTTCGATCATATCTGCATAATATGGTTAATAATATGAGTTAGATTGATAACAATAAGAGTAATGAGTATAGTAATTGTCGTACTATCGATCATATAAGCATAATATGGCTAATAATGTGAGTTAGATTGATAATAGTGAGTGCAATAAATATAGTAATTGTCGTTCTATCGCTCATATAAGCACAATATGGCTAATAATATGAGTTAGATTGATAATAATAAGAGTAATAAGTATAGTAATTTTCGTTCTATCGATCATACAAGCATAATATGGCTAATAATATGAGTTAGATTGATAATAATAAGAGTAATGAGTATAGTAATTGTAGCTCTATTGATCATATCTGCTTAATATGGTTAATAATATGAGTTAGAATGATAATAATAAGAGTAATAAGTATAGTAATTGTCGTTCTATCGATCATATCTGCATAATATGGTTAATAATATGAGTTAGATTGATAATAGTGAGTGTAATAAGTATAGTGAATGTCGTTCTATCGATCATATCAGCATAATACGGGTAATAATATGAGTTGGATTGATATTAATAAGAATAATAAGTATAGTAATTGTAGTTCTATCGATCATATCTGCATAATATGGTTAATAATATGAGTTAGATTGATAATAATGAGAGTAATAAGTATAGTAATTGTCGTTATATCGATCATATAACCATAATATGGCTAATAGCATGGGTTAGATTGATAATAATAAGAGTAATGAGTATAGTAATTGTCGTTCTATAGATCATATCTGCATAATATGGTTAATAATATGAGTTAGATTGATAATAGTGAGTGTAATAAATATAGTAATTGTCGTTCTATCGCTCATGTAATCACAATATGGCTAATAAAATGAGTTAGATTGATAATAATAAGAGTAATAAGTATAGTAATTGTCGTTCTATCGATCATACAAGCATAATATGGCTAATAATATGAGTTAGATTGATAATAATAAGAGTAATGAGTATAGTAATTGTAGCTCTATCGATCATATCTGCTTAATATGGTTAATAATATGCGTTAGAATGATAATAATAAGAGTAATAAGTATAGTAATTGTCGTTCTATCGATCATATCTGCATAATATGGTTAATAATATGAGTTAGATTGATAATAGTGAGTGTAATATGTATAGTGAATGTCGTTCTATCGATCATATCAGCATAATACGGGTAATAATATGAGTTGGATTGATAATAATAAGAATAATAAGTATAGTAATTGTAGTTCTATCGATCATATCTGCATAATATGGTTAATAATATGAGTTAGATTGATAATAATAAGAGTAATAAGTATAGTAATTGTCGTTATATCGATCATATAACCATAATATGGCTAATAGCATGGGTTAGATTGATAATAATAAGAGTAATGAGTATAGTAATTGTCGTTCTATAGATCATATCTGCATAATATGGTTAATAATATGAGTTAGATTGATAATAGTGAGTGTAATAAATATAGTAATTGTCGTTCTATCGCTCATGTAATCACAATATGGCTAATAATATGAGTTAGATTGATAATAATAAGAGTAATGAGTATAGTAATTGTAGCTCTATCGATCATATCTGCTTAATATGGTTAATAATATGCGTTAGAATGATAATAATAAGAGTAATAAGTATAGTAATTGTCGTTCTATCGATCATATAAGCATAATATGGCTAATAATATGAGTTAGATTGATAATAATAAGAGTAATGAGTATAGTAATTGTAGCTCTATCGATCATATCTGCTTAATATGGTTAATAATATGCGTTAGAATGATAATAATAAGAGTAATAAGTATAGTAATTGTCGTTCTATCGATCATATCTGCATAATATGGTTAATAATATGAGTTAGATTGATAATAGTGAGTGTAATATGTATAGTGAATGTCGTTCTATCGATCATATCAGCATAATACGGGTAATAATATGAGTTGGATTGATAATAATAAGAATAATAAGTATAGTAATTGTAGTTCTATCGATCATATCTGCATAATATGGTTAATAATATGAGTTAGATTGATAATAATAAGAGTAATAAGTATAGTAATTGTCGTTATATCGATCATATAACCATAATATGGCTAATAGCATGGGTTAGATTGATAATAATAAGAGTAATGAGTATAGTAATTGTCGTTCTATAGATCATATCTGCATAATATGGTTAATAATATGAGTTAGATTGATAATAGTGAGTGTAATAAATATAGTAATTGTCGTTCTATCGCTCATGTAATCACAATATGGCTAATAATATGAGTTAGATTGATAATAATAAGAGTAATGAGTATAGTAATTGTAGCTCTATCGATCATATCTGCTTAATATGGTTAATAATATGCGTTAGAATGATAATAATAAGAGTAATAAGTATAGTAATTGTCGTTCTATCGATCATATAAGCATAATATGGCTAATAATATGAGTTAGATTGATAATAATAAGAGTAATAAGTATAGTAATTGTCGTTCTATCGATCATATAAGCATAATATGGCTAATAATATGAGTTAGATTGATAACAATAAGAGTAATAAGTATAGTAATTGTCGTTCTCTCGATCATATAAGCATAATATGGCTAATAATATGAGTTTGAGTGATAACACTAAGAGTAGTGAGTACAGTAATTCTCATTCCATCGATCATATAAGCATAATATGGCTAATAATATGAGTTAGGTTGATAATAATAGCAGTAATAAGTACAGTAATTGTCGTTCTATCGATAATATAAGCATAATATGGCTAATAATATGAGTTAGATTGATAATAATAACAGTAATAAGTATAGTAATTGTCGTTCTATCGATAATATAAGCATAATATGGCTAATAATATGAGTTAGATTGATAATACTAAGAGTAGTGAGTACAGTAATTCTCGTTCTATCGATCATATAAGCATAATATGGCTAATAATATGAGTTAGATTGATAATAATAAGAGTAATGAGTATAGTAATTGTAGTTCTATCGATCATATCTGCATAATATGGTTAATAATATGAGTTAGATTGATAATAATAAGAGTAATAAGTATAGTATTTGTCGTTCTATCGATCATATAAGCATAATATGGCTAATAATATGAGTTAGATTGATTATAATAAGAGTAATAAGTATAGTAATTGTCGTTCTATCGGTCATTTAATCATAATATGGCTAATAATATGAGTCAGATTGATAATAATAACAGTAATAAGTATAGTAATTGTCGTTCTATCGATAATATAAGCATAATATGGCTAATAATATGAGTTAGATTGATAATACTAAGAGTAGTGAGTATAGTAATTCTCGTTCTATCGATCATATAAGCATAATATGGCTAGTAATATGAGTTAGATTGATAATAATAAGAGTAATGAGTATAGTAATTGTAGTTCTATCTATCATTGAAGCATAATATGGCTAATAATATGAGTTAGATTGATAATAATAAGAGTAATGAGTATAGTAATTGTAGTTCTATCGATCATATCTGCATAATATGGTTAATAATATGAGTTAGATTGATAATAATAATTGTAATAAGTATAGTAATTGTCGTTCTATCGATCATAATTGCATAATATGGTTAATAATATGAGTTAGATTGATAATAATAAGAGTAATAAGTATAGTAATTGTCGTTCTATAGATCATATCTGCATAATATGGTTAATAATATGAGTTAGATTGATAATAGTGAGTGTAATAAATATAGTAATTGTCGTTCTATCGCTCATGTAATCACAATATGGCTAATAATATGAGTTAGATTGATAATAATAAGAGTAATAAGTATAGTAATTGTCGTTCTATCGATCATATAAGCATAATATGGCTAATAATATGAGTTAGATTGATAATAATAAGAGTAATAAGTATAGTAATTGTCGTTCTATCGATCATATAAGCATAATATGGTTAATAATATGAGTTAGAATGATAATAATAAGAGTAATACGTATAGTAATTGTCGTTCTATCGATCATATCTGCATAATATGGTTAATAATATGAGTTAGATTGATAATAGTGAGTGTAATAAGTATAGTGAATGTCGTTCTATCGATCATATCAGCATAATACGGGTAATAATATGAGTTAGATTGATAATAATAAGTGTAATAAGTATAGTAATTGTCGTTCTATCGATCATAATTGCATAATATGGTTAATAATATGAGTTAGATTGATAACAATAAGAGTAGTGAGTATAGTAATTGTCGTACTATCGATCATATAAGCATAATATGGCTAATAATGTGAGTTAGATTGATAATAATAGCAGTAATAAGTACAGTAATTGTCGTTCTATCGCTCATATAAGTACAATATGGCTAATAATATGAGTTAGATTGATAATAATAAGAGTAATAAGTATAGTAATTGTCGTTCTATCGATCATTTAAGCATAATATGGCGAATAATATGAGTTGGGTTGATAAAACTAAGAATAATAAGTATAGTAACTGTCGTTCTATCGATCATATAAGCATAATATGGTTAATAATATGAGTTAGAATGATAATGATAAGAGTAATAAGTATAGTAATTGTCGTTCTATCGATCATATCTGCATAATATGGTTAATAATATGAGTTAGATTGATAATAGTGAGTGTAATAAGTATAGTGAATGTCGTTCTATCGATCATATCAGCATAATATGGCTAATAATATGAGTTGGATTGATAATAATAAGAGTAATGAGTATAGTAATTGTAGTTCTTTAGATCATATAAGCATAATATGGCTAATAATATGAGTAAGATTCATAATAATAAGAGTAATAAGTATAGTAATTGTCGTTCTATCGATCATTTAAGCATAATATGGGTAATAATATGAGTTGGATTGATAATAATAAGAGTAATGTGTATAGTAATTGTAGTTCTATCGATCATATAAGCATAATATGGCTCATAATATGAGTTAGATTGATAATAATAAGAGTAATGAGTATAGTAATGGTAGTTCTATCGATCATATAAGCATAATGTGGCTAATAATATGAGTTAGATTCATAATAATAAGAGTAATAAGTATAGTAATTGTCGTTCTATCGATCATATAAGCATAATATGGTTAATAATATGAGTCAGATTGATCATAATAAGAGTAATAAGTATAGTAATTGTCGTTATATCGATCATATAACCATAATATGGCTAATAGCATGAGTTAGATTGATAATAATAAGAGTAATGAGTATAGTAATTGTCGTTCTATCGATCATATCTGCATAATATGGTTAATAATATGAGTTAGATTGATAATAGTGAGTGTAATAAATATAGTAATTGTCGTTCTATCGCTCATGTAATCACAATATGGCTAATAATATGAGTTAGATTGATAATAATAAGAGTAATAAGTACAGTAATTGTCGTTCTATCGATCATATAAGCATAATATGGCTAATAATATGAGTTAGATTGATAATAATAAGTGTAAAAAGTATAGTAATTGTCGTTCGATCGATCATATCTGCATAATATGGTTAATAATATGAGTTAGATTGATAATAATAAGAGTAATGAGTATAGTAATTGTCGTACTATCAATCATATAAGCATAATATGGCTAATAATGTGAGTTAGATTGATAATAGTGAGTGCAATAAATATAGTAATTGTCGTTCTATCGCTCATATAAGTACAATATGGCTAATAATATGAGTTAGATTGATAATAATAAGAGTAATAAGTATAGTAATTGTCGTTCTATCGATCATACAAGCATAATATGGCTAATAATATGAGTTAGATTGATAATAATAAGAGTAATGAGTATAGTAATTGTAGCTCTATCGATCATATCTGCTTAATATGGTTAATAATATGAGTTAGAATGATAATAATAAGAGTAATAAGTATAGTAATTGTCGTTCTATCGATCATATCTGCATAATATGGTTAATAATATGAGTTAGATTGATAATAGTGAGTGTAATAAGTATAGTGAATGTCGTTCTATCGATCATATCAGCATAATACGGGTAATAATATGAGTTGGATTGATAATAATAAGAGTAATGAGTGTAGTAATTGTAGGTCTATCGATCATATAAGCATAATATGGCTAATAATATGAGTCAGATTCATAATAATAACAGTAATAAGTATAGTAATTGTCGTTCTATCGATCATTTAAGCATAATATGGCGAATAATATGAGTTGGGTTGATAAAACTAAGAACAATAAGTATAGTAACTGTCGTTCTATCGATCATATAAGCATAATATGGTTAATAATATGAGTTAGAATGATAATAATAAGAGTAATAAGTATAGTAATTGTCGTTCTATCGATCATATCTGCATAATATGGTTAATAATATGAGTTAGATTGATAATAGTGAGTGTAATAAGTATAGTGAATGTCGTTCTATCGATCATATCAGCATAATATGGGTAATAATATGAGTTGGATTGATAATAATAAGAGTAATGAGTATAGTAATTGTAGTTCTATCGATCATATAAGCATAATATGGCTAATAATACGAGTAAGATTGATAATAATAAGAGTAATAAGTATAGTAATTGTCGTTCTATCGATCATATAAGCATAATATGGTTAATAATATGAGTTAGAATGATAATAATAAGAGTAATAAGTATAGTAATTGTCGTTCTATCGATCATATCTGCATAATATGGTTAATAATATGAGTTAGATTGATAATAGTGAGTGTAATAAGTATAGTGAATGTCGTTCTATCGATCATATCAGCATAATCTGGGTAATAATATGAGTTGGATTGATAATAATAAGAGTAATGAGTATAGTAATTGTAGTTCTATCGATCATATAAGCATAATATGGCTAATAATATGAGTAAGATTCATAATAATAAGAGTAATAAGTATAGTAATTGTCGTTCTATCGATCATTTAAGCATAATATGGGTAATAATATGAGTTGGATTGATAATAATAAGAGTAATGAGTATAGTAATTGTAGTTCTATCGATCATATAAGCATAATATGGCTAATAATATGAGTAAGATTCATAATAATAAGAGTAATAAGTATAGTAATTGTCGTTCTATCGATCATTTAAGCATAATATGGCGAATAATATGAGTTGGGTTGATAAAAATAAGAATAATAAGTATAGTAATTGTCGTTCTATCGATCATAAAAGCATAATATGGCTAATAATATGAGTTAGGTAGATAATAATAAGAGTAATAAGTATAGTACATGTCGTGCTATCGATCATATCTGCATAATATGGTTAATAATATGAGTTAGATTGATAATAGTGAGTGTAATAAGTATAGTAATT
The DNA here is from genome assembly GCF_050947335.1 of Megachile rotundata. Lineage (NCBI taxonomy): Eukaryota > Metazoa > Arthropoda > Insecta > Hymenoptera > Megachilidae > Megachile > Megachile rotundata. The sequence continues at coordinate 144,213 of NW_027473687.1, read as the reverse complement.
GTCGTTCTGTCGATCACATCAGCATAATATGGTTAATAATATGAGTTAGATTGATAATAATAAGAGTAATAAGTATAGTATTTGTCGTTCTATCGATCATATAAGCATAATATGGCTAATAATACGAGTTAGATTGATAATAATAAGAGTAATAAGTATAGTAATTGTCGTTCTATCGATCATATAAGCACAATATGGCTAATAATATGAGTTAGATTGATAATAATAAGAGTAATGAGTATAGTAATTGTCGTTCTATCGATCATATAAGCATAATATGGCTAATAATATGAGTTAGATTGATAATAATAAGAGTAATAAGTATAGTAATTGTCGTTCTATCGGTCATTTAAGCATAATATGGCTAATAATATGAGTTAGATTGATAATACTAAGAGTAGTGAGTATAGTAATTCTCGTTCTATCGATCATATAAGCATAATATGGCTAATAATATGAGTTAGATTGATAATACTAAGAGTAGTGAGTATAGTAATTCTCGTTCTATCGATCATATAAGGATATAATGGCTAATAATATGAGTTAGATTGATAATAATAAGAGTAATGAGTATAGTAATTGTAGTTCTGTCGATCATTTAAGCATAATATGGCTAATAATATGAGTTAGATTGATAATAATAAGAGTAATGAGTATAGTAATTGTAGTTCTATCGATCATATCTGCATAATATGGTTAATAATAAGAGTTAGATTGATAATAATAAGAGTAATGAGTATAGTATTTGTCGTTCTATCGATCATATAAGCATAATATGGCTATTAATATGAGTTAGATTCATAATAATAAGAGTAATAAGTATAGTAATTGCCGTTCTATCGATCATATAAGCATAATATGGCTAATAATATGAGTTAGATTGATAATAATAAGAGTAATAAGAATAGTAATTGTCGTTATATCGATCATATAACCATAATATGGCTAATAGCATGAGTTAGATTGATAATAATAAGAGTAATAAGTATAGTAATTGTCGTTATATCGATCATATAACCATAATATGGCTAATAGCATGGGTTAGATTGATAATAATAAGAGTAATGAGTATAGTAATTGTCGTTCTATAGATCATATCTGCATAATATGGTTAATAATATGAGTTAGATTGATAATAGTGAGTGTAATAAATATAGTAATTGTCGTTCTATCGCTCATGTAATCACAATATGGCTAATAATATGAGTTAGATTGATAATAATAAGAGTAATAAGTATAGTAATTGTCGTTCTATCGATCATATAAGCATAATATGGCTAATAATATGAGTTAGATTGATAATAATAAGAGTAATAAGTATAGTAATTGTCGTTCTATCGATCGTATAAGCATAATATGGTTAATAATATGAGTTAGAATGATAATAATAAGAGTAATACGTATAGTAATTGTCGTTCTATCGATCATATCTGCATAATATGGTTAATAATATGAGTTAGATTGATAATAGTGAGTGTAATAAGTATAGTGAATGTCGTTCTATCGATCATATCAGCATAATACGGGTAATAATATGAGTTGGATTGATAATAATAAGAGTAATGAGTGTAGTAATTGTAGGTCTATCGATCATATAAGCATAATATGGATAATAATATGAGTCAGATTCATAATAATAACAGTAATAAGTATAGTATTTGTCGTTCTATCGATCATATAAGCATAATATGGCTAATAATATGAGTCAGATTCATAATAATAAGAGTAATAAGTATAGTAATTGTCGTTCTATCGATCATATAAGCATAATATGGCTAATAATGTGAGTTAGATTGATAATAGTGAGTGCAATAAATATAGTAATTGTCGTTCTATCGCTCATATAAGCACAATATGGCTAATGATATGAGTTAGATTGATAATAATAAGAGTAATAAGTATAGTAATTGTCGTTCTATCGATCATATCTGCATAATATGGTTAATAATATGAGTTAGATTGATAATAATAAGAGAAATAAGTATAGTAATTGTCGTTATATCGATCATATAACCATAATATGGCTAATAGCATGAGTTAGATTGATAATAATAAGAGTAATGAGTATAGTAATTGTCGTTCTATCGATCATATCTGCATAATATGGTTAATAATATGAGTTAGATTGATAATAGTGAGTGTAATAAATATAGTAATTGTCGTTCTATCGCTCATGTAATCACAATATGGCTAATAAAATGAGTTAGATTGATAATAATAAGAGTAATAAGTATAGTAATTGTCGTTCTATCGATCATATAAGCATAATATGGCTAATAATATGAGTTAGATTGATAATAATAAGTGTAATAAGTATAGTTATTGTCGTTCTATCGATCATAATTGCATAATATGGTTAATAATATGAGTTAGACTGATAATAATAAGAGCAATGAGTATAGTAATTGTCGTACTATCGATCATATAAGCATAATATGGCTAATAATATGAGTTAGATTGATAATAATAAGTGTAAAAAGTATAGTAATTGTCGTTCGATCGATCATATCTGCATAATATGGTTAATAATATGAGTTAGATTGATAACAATAAGAGTAATGAGTAGAGTAATTGTCGTACTAACGATCATATAAGCATAATATGGCTAATAATGTGAGTTAGATTGATAATAGTGAGTGCAATAAATATAGTAATTGTCGTTCTATCGCTCATATAAGCACAATATGGCTAATAATATGAGTTAGATTGATAATAATAAGAGTAATAAGTATAGTAATTGTCGTTCTATCGATCATACAAGCATAATATGGCTAATAATATGAGTTAGATTGATAATAATAAGAGTAATGAGTATAGTAATTGTAGCTCTATCGATCATATCTGCTTAATATGGTTAATAATATGAGTTAGAATGATAATAATAAGAGTAATAAGTATAGTAATTGTCGTTCTATCGATCATATCTGCATAATATGGTTAATAATATGAGTTAGATTGATAATAGTGAGTGTAATAAGTATAGTGAATGTCGTTCTATCGATCATATCAGCATAATACGGGTAATAATATGAGTTGGATTGATAATAATAAGAGTAATGAGTGTAGTAATTGTAGGTCTATCGATCATATAAGCATAATATGGCTAATAATATGAGTCAGATTCATAATAATAACAGTAATAAGTATAGTAATTGTCGTTCTATCGATCATTTAAGCATAATATGGCGAATAATATGAGTTGGGTTGATAAAACTAAGAACAATAAGTATAGTAACTGTCGTTCTATCGATCATATAAGCATAATATGGTTAATAATATGAGTTAGAATGATAATAATAAGAGTAATAAGTATAGTAATTGTCGTTCTATCGATCATATCTGCATAATATGGTTAATAATATGAGTTAGATTGATAATAGTGAGTGTAATAAGTATAGTGAATGTCGTTCTATCGATCATATCAGCATAATATGGGTAATAATATGAGTTGGATTGATAATAATAAGAGTAATGAGTATAGTAATTGTAGTTCTATCGATCATATAAGCATAATATGGCTAATAATACGAGTAAGATTGATAATAATAAGAGTAATAAGTATAGTAATTGTCGTTCTATCGATCATATAAGCATAATATGGTTAATAATATGAGTTAGAATGATAATAATAAGAGTAATAAGTATAGTAATTGTCGTTCTATCGATCATATCTGCATAATATGGTTAATAATATGAGTTAGATTGATAATAGTGAGTGTAATAAGTATAGTGAATGTCGTTCTATCGATCATATCAGCATAATCTGGGTAATAATATGAGTTGGATTGATAATAATAAGAGTAATGAGTATAGTAATTGTAGTTCTATCGATCATATAAGCATAATATGGCTAATAATATGAGTAAGATTCATAATAATAAGAGTAATAAGTATAGTAATTGTCGTTCTATCGATCATTTAAGCATAATATGGGTAATAATATGAGTTGGATTGATAATAATAAGAGTAATGAGTATAGTAATTGTAGTTCTATCGATCATATAAGCATAATATGGCTAATAATATGAGTAAGATTCATAATAATAAGAGTAATAAGTATAGTAATTGTCGTTCTATCGATCATTTAAGCATAATATGGCGAATAATATGAGTTGGGTTGATAAAAATAAGAATAATAAGTATAGTAATTGTCGTTCTATCGATCATAAAAGCATAATATGGCTAATAATATGAGTTAGGTAGATAATAATAAGAGTAATAAGTATAGTACATGTCGTGCTATCGATCATATCTGCATAATATGGTTAATAATATGAGTTAGATTGATAATAGTGAGTGTAATAAGTATAGTAATTGTCGTTCTGTCGATCACATCAGCATAATATGGTTAATAATATGAGTTAGATTGATAATAATAAGAGTAATAAGTATAGTATTTGTCGTTCTATCGATCATATAAGCATAATATGGCTAATAATACGAGTTAGATTGATAATAATAACAGTAATAAGTATAGTAATTGTCGTTCTATCGATCATTTAAGCATAATATGGCGAATAATATGAGTTGGGTTGATAAAACTAAGAACAATAAGTATAGTAACTGTCGTTCTATCGATCATATAAGCATAATATGGTTAATAATATGAGTTAGAATGATAATAATAAGAGTAATAAGTATAGTAATTGTCGTTCTATCGATCATATCTGCATAATATGGTTAATAATATGAGTTAGATTGATAATAGTGAGTGTAATAAGTATAGTGAATGTCGTTCTATCGATCATATCAGCATAATATGGGTAATAATATGAGTTGGATTGATAATAATAAGAGTAATGAGTATAGTAATTGTAGTTCTATCGATCATATAAGCATAATATGGCTAATAATACGAGTAAGATTGATAATAATAAGAGTAATAAGTATAGTAATTGTCGTTCTATCGATCATATAAGCATAATATGGTTAATAATATGAGTTAGAATGATAATAATAAGAGTAATAAGTATAGTAATTGTCGTTCTATCGATCATATCTGCATAATATGGTTAATAATATGAGTTAGATTGATAATAGTGAGTGTAATAAGTATAGTGAATGTCGTTCTATCGATCATATCAGCATAATCTGGGTAATAATATGAGTTGGATTGATAATAATAAGAGTAATGAGTATAGTAATTGTAGTTCTATCGATCATATAAGCATAATATGGCTAATAATATGAGTAAGATTCATAATAATAAGAGTAATAAGTATAGTAATTGTCGTTCTATCGATCATTTAAGCATAATATGGGTAATAATATGAGTTGGATTGATAATAATAAGAGTAATGAGTATAGTAATTGTAGTTCTATCGATCATATAAGCATAATATGGCTAATAATATGAGTAAGATTCATAATAATAAGAGTAATAAGTATAGTAATTGTCGTTCTATCGATCATTTAAGCATAATATGGCGAATAATATGAGTTGGGTTGATAAAAATAAGAATAATAAGTATAGTAATTGTCGTTCTATCGATCATAAAAGCATAATATGGCTAATAATATGAGTTAGGTAGATAATAATAAGAGTAATAAGTATAGTACATGTCGTGCTATCGATCATATCTGCATAATATGGTTAATAATATGAGTTAGATTGATAATAGTGAGTGTAATAAGTATAGTAATTGTCGTTCTGTCGATCACATCAGCATAATATGGTTAATAATATGAGTTAGATTGATAATAATAAGAGTAATAAGTATAGTATTTGTCGTTCTATCGATCATATAAGCATAATATGGCTAATAATACGAGTTAGATTGATAATAATAAGAGTAATAAGTATAGTAATTGTCGTTCTATCGATCATATAAGCACAATATGGCTAATAATATGAGTTAGATTGATAATAATAAGAGTTATGAGTATAGTAATTGTCGTTCTATCGATCATATAAGCATAATATGGCTAATACTATGAGTTAGATTGATAATAATAAGAGTAATAAGTATAGTAATTGTCGTTCTATCGGTCATTTAAGCATAATATGGCTAATAATATGAGTTAGATTGATAATACTAAGAGTAGTGAGTATAGTAATTCTCGTTCTATCGATCATATAAGCATAATATGGCTAATAATATGAGTTAGATTGATAATACTAAGAGTAGTGAGTATAGTAATTCTCGTTCTATCGATCATATAAGGATATAATGGCTAATAATATGAGTTAGATTGATAATAATAAGAGTAATGAGTATAGTAATTGTAGTTCTATCGATCATATCTGCATAATATGGTTAATAATAAGAGTTAGATTGATAATAATAAGAGTAATGAGTATAGTATTTGTCGTTCTATCGATCATATAAGCATAATATGGCTAATAATATGAGTTAGATTCATAATAATAAGAGTAATAAGTATAGTAATTGCCGTTCTATCGATCATATAAGCATAATATGGCTAATAATATGAGTTAGATTGATAATAATAAGAGTAATAAGAATAGTAATTGTCGTTATATCGATCATATAACCATAATATGGCTAATAGCATGAGTTAGATTGATAATAATAAGAGTAATGAGTATAGTAATTGTCGTTCTATCGATCATATCTGCATAATATGGTTAATAATATGAGTTAGATTGATAATAGTGAGTGTAATAAATATAGTAATTGTCGTTCTATCGCTCATGTAATCACAATATGGCTAATAAAATGAGTTAGATTGATAATAATAAGAGTAATAAGTATAGTAATTGTCGTTCTATCGATCATATAAGCATAATATGGCTAATAATATGAGTTAGATTGATAATAATAAGTGTATAAGTATAGTAATTGTCGTTCTATCGATCATAATTGCATAATATGGTTAATAATATGAGTTAGATTGATAATAATAAGAGCAATGAGTATAGTAATTGTCGTACTATCGATCATATAAGCATAATATGGCTAATAATATGAGTTAGATTGATTATAATAAGTGTAAAAAGTATAGTAATTGTCGTTCTTTCGATCATATCTGCATAATATGGTTAATAATATGAGTTAGATTGATAACAATAAGAGTAATGAGTATAGTAATTGTCGTACTATCGATCATATAAGCATAATATGGCTAACAATGTGAGTTAGATTGATAATAGTGAGTGCAATAAATATAGTAATTGTCGTTCTATCGCTCATATAAGCACAATATGGCTAATAATATGAGTTAGATTCATAATAATAAGTGTAAAAAGTATAGTAATTGTCGTTCGATCGATCATATCTGCATAATATGTTTAATAATATGAGTTAGATTGATAACAATAAGAGTAATGAGTAGAGTAATTGTCGTACTAACGATCATATAAGCATAATATGGCTAATAATGTGAGTTAGATTGATAATAGTGAGTGCAATAAATATAGTAATTGTCGTTCTATCGCTCATATAAGCACAATATGGCTAATAATATGAGTTAGATTGATAATAATAAGAGTAATAAGTATAGTAATTGTCGTTCTATCGATCATACAAGCATAATATGGCTAATAATATGAGTTAGATTGATAATAATAAGAGTAATGAGTATAGTAATTGTAGCTCTATCGATCATATCTGCTTAATATGGTTAATAATATGAGTTAGAATGATAATAATAAGAGTAATAAGTATAGTAATTGTCGTTCTATCGATCATATCTGCATAATATGGTTAATAATATGAGTTAGATTGATAATAGTGAGTGTAATAAGTATAGTGAATGTCGTTCTATCGATCATATCAGCATAATACGGGTAATAATATGAGTTGGATTGATAATAATAAGAGTAATGAGTGTAGTAATTGTAGGTCTATCGATCATATAAGCATAATATGGCTAATAATATGAGTCAGATTCATAATAATAACAGTAATAAGTATAGTAATTGTCGTTCTATCGCTCATATAAGCACAATATGGCTAATAATATGAGTTAGATTGATAATAATAACAGTAATAAGTATAGTAATTGTCGTTCTATCGATAATATAAGCATAATATGGCTAATAATATGAGTTAGATTGATAATACTAAGAGTAGTGAGTACAGTAATTCTCGTTCTATCGATCATATAAGCATAATATGGCTAATAATATGAGTTAGATTGATAATAATAAGAGTAATGAGTATAGTAATTGTAGTTCTATCGATCATTGAAGCATAATATGGCTAATAATATGAGTTAGATTGATAATAATAAGAGTAATGAGTATAGTAATTGTAGTTCTATCGATCATATCTGCATAATATGGTTAATAATATGAGTTAGATTGATAATAATAAGAGTAATAAGTATAGTATTTGTCGTTCTATCGATCATATAAGCATAATATGGCTAATAATATGAGTTAGATTGATTATAATAAGAGTAATAAGTATAGTAATTGTCGTTCTATCGGTCATTTAATCATAATATGGCTAATAATATGAGTCAGATTGATAATAATAACAGTAATAAGTATAGTAATTGTCGTTCTATCGATAATATAAGCATAATATGGCTAATAATATGAGTTAGATTGATAATACTAAGAGTAGTGAGTATAGTAATTCTCGTTCTATCGATCATATAAGCATAATATGGCTAGTAATATGAGTTAGATTGATAATAATAAGAGTAATGAGTATAGTAATTGTAGTTCTATCTATCATTGAAGCATAATATGGCTAATAATATGAGTTAGATTGATAATAATAAGAGTAATGAGTATAGTAATTGTAGTTCTATCGATCATATCTGCATAATATGGTTAATAATATGAGTTAGATTGATAATAATAATTGTAATAAGTATAGTAATTGTCGTTCTATCGATCATAATTGCATAATATGGTTAATAATATGAGTTAGATTGATAATAATAAGAGTAATAAGTATAGTAATTGTCGTTCTATAGATCATATCTGCATAATATGGTTAATAATATGAGTTAGATTGATAATAGTGAGTGTAATAAATATAGTAATTGTCGTTCTATCGCTCATGTAATCACAATATGGCTAATAATATGAGTTAGATTGATAATAATAAGAGTAATAAGTATAGTAATTGTCGTTCTATCGATCATATAAGCATAATATGGCTAATAATATGAGTTAGATTGATAATAATAAGAGTAATAAGTATAGTAATTGTCGTTCTATCGATCATATAAGCATAATATGGTTAATAATATGAGTTAGAATGATAATAATAAGAGTAATACGTATAGTAATTGTCGTTCTATCGATCATATCTGCATAATATGGTTAATAATATGAGTTAGATTGATAATAGTGAGTGTAATAAGTATAGTGAATGTCGTTCTATCGATCATATCAGCATAATACGGGTAATAATATGAGTTAGATTGATAATAATAAGTGTAATAAGTATAGTAATTGTCGTTCTATCGATCATAATTGCATAATATGGTTAATAATATGAGTTAGATTGATAACAATAAGAGTAGTGAGTATAGTAATTGTCGTACTATCGATCATATAAGCATAATATGGCTAATAATGTGAGTTAGATTGATAATAATAGCAGTAATAAGTACAGTAATTGTCGTTCTATCGCTCATATAAGTACAATATGGCTAATAATATGAGTTAGATTGATAATAATAAGAGTAATAAGTATAGTAATTGTAGTTCTTTAGATCATATAAGCATAATATGGCTAATAATATGAGTAAGATTCATAATAATAAGAGTAATAAGTATAGTAATTGTCGTTCTATCGATCATTTAAGCATAATATGGGTAATAATATGAGTTGGATTGATAATAATAAGAGTAATGTGTATAGTAATTGTAGTTCTATCGATCATATAAGCATAATATGGCTAATAATATGAGTTAGATTGATAATAATAAGAGTAATGAGTATAGTAATGGTAGTTCTATCGATCATATAAGCATAATGTGGCTAATAATATGAGTTGGATTCATAATAATAAGAGTAATAAGTATAGTAATTGTCGTTCTATCGATCATATAAGCATAATATGGTTAATAATATGAGTCAGATTGATCATAATAAGAGTAATAAGTATAGTAATTGTCGTTATATCGATCATATAACCATAATATGGCTAATAGCATGAGTTAGATTGATAATAATAAGAGTAATGAGTATAGTAATTGTCGTTCTATCGATCATATCTGCATAATATGGTTAATAATATGAGTTAGATTGATAATAGTGAGTGTAATAAATATAGTAATTGTCGTTCTATCGCTCATGTAATCACAATATGGCTAATAATATGAGTTAGATTGATAATAATAAGAGTAATAAGTACAGTAATTGTCGTTCTATCGATCATATAAGCATAATATGGCTAATAATATGAGTTAGATTGATAATAATAAGTGTAAAAAGTATAGTAATTGTCGTTCGATCGATCATATCTGCATAATATGGATAATAATATGAGTTAGATTGATAATAATAAGAGTAATCAGTATAGTAATTGTCGTACTATCAATCATATAAGCATAATATGGCTAATAATGTGAGTTAGATTGATAATAGTGAGTGCAATAAATATAGTAATTGTCGTTCTATCGCTCATATAAGTACAATATGGCTAATAATATGAGTTAGATTGATAATAATAAGAGTAATAAGTATAGTAATTGTCGTTCTATCGATCATACAAGCATAATATGGCTAATAATATGAGTTAGATTGATAATAATAAGAGTAATGAGTATAGTAATTGTAGCTCTATCGATCATATCTGCTTAATATGGTTAATAATATGAGTTAGAATGATAATAATAAGAGTAATAAGTATAGTAATTGTCGTTCTATCGATCATATCTGCATAATATGGTTAATAATATGAGTTAGATTGATAATAGTGAGTGTAATAAGTATAGTGAATGTCGTTCTATCGATCATATCAGCATAATACGGGTAATAATATGAGTTGGATTGATAATAATAAGAGTAATGAGTGTAGTAATTGTAGGTCTATCGATCATATAAGCATAATATGGCTAATAATATGAGTCAGATTCATAATAATAACAGTAATAAGTATAGTAATTGTCGTTCTATCGATCATTTAAGCATAATATGGCGAATAATATGAGTTGGGTTGATAAAACTAAGAACAATAAGTATAGTAACTGTCGTTCTATCGATCATATAAGCATAATATGGTTAATAATATGAGTTAGAATGATAATAATAAGAGTAATAAGTATAGTAATTGTCGTTCTATCGATCATATCTGCATAATATGGTTAATAATATGAGTTAGATTGATAATAGTGAGTGTAATAAGTATAGTGAATGTCGTTCTATCGATCATATCAGCATAATATGGGTAATAATATGAGTTGGATTGATAATAATAAGAGTAATGAGTATAGTAATTGTAGTTCTATCGATCATATAAGCATAATATGGCTAATAATACGAGTAAGATTGATAATAATAAGAGTAATAAGTATAGTAATTGTCGTTCTATCGATCATATAAGCATAATATGGCTAATAATATGAGTTAGATTGATAATAATAAGTGTAAAAAGTATAGTAATTGTCGTTCGATCGATCATATCTGCATAATATGGATAATAATATGAGTTAGATTGATAATAATAAGAGTAATCAGTATAGTAATTGTCGTACTATCAATCATATAAGCATAATATGGCTAATAATGTGAGTTAGATTGATAATAGTGAGTGCAATAAATATAGTAATTGTCGTTCTATCGCTCATATAAGTACAATATGGCTAATAATATGAGTTAGATTGATAATAATAAGAGTAATAAGTATAGTAATTGTCGTTCTATCGATCATATCTGCATAATATGGTTAATAATATGAGTTAGATTGATAATAGTGAGTGTAATAAGTATAGTGAATGTCGTTCTATCGATCATATCAGCATAATCTGGGTAATAATATGAGTTGGATTGATAATAATAAGAGTAATGAGTATAGTAATTGTAGTTCTATCGATCATATAAGCATAATATGGCTAATAATATGAGTAAGATTCATAATAATAAGAGTAATAAGTATAGTAATTGTCGTTCTATCGATCATTTAAGCATAATATGGGTAATAATATGAGTTGGATTGATAATAATAAGAGTAATGAGTACAGTAATTGTAGTTCTATCGATCATATAAGCATAATATGGCTAATAATATGAGTAAGATTCATAATAATAAGAGTAATAAGTATAGTAATTGTCGTTCTATCGATCATTTAAGCATAATATGGCGAATAATATGAGTTGGGTTGATAAAAATAAGAATAATAAGTATAGTAATTGTCGTTCTATCGATCATAAAAGCATAATATGGCTAATAATATGAGTTAGGTAGATAATAATAAGAGTAATAAGTATAGTACATGTCGTGCTATCGATCATATCTGCATAATATGGTTAATAATATGAGTTAGATTGATAATAGTGAGTGTAATAAGTATAGTAATTGTCGTTCTGTCGATCACATCAGCATAATATGGTTAATAATATGAGTTAGATTGATAATAATAAGAGTAATAAGTATAGTATTTGTCGTTCTATCGATCATATAAGCATAATATGGCTAATAATACGAGTTAGATTGATAATAATAAGAGTAATAAGTATAGTAATTGTCGTTCTATCGATCATATAAGCACAATATGGCTAATAATATGAGTTAGATTGATAATAATAAGAGTAATGAGTATAGTAATTGTCGTTCTATCGACCATATAAGCATAATATGGCTAATAATATGAGTTAGATTGATAATAATAAGAGTAATAAGTATAGTAATTGTCGTTCTATCGGTCATTTAAGCATAATATGGCTAATAATATGAGTTAGATTGATAATACTAAGAGTAGTGAGTATAGTAATTCTCGTTCTATCGATCATATAAGCATAATATGGCTAATAATATGAGTTAGATTGATAATACTAAGAGTAGTGAGTATAGTAATTCTCGTTCTATCGATCATATAAGGATATAATGGCTAATAATATGAGTTAGATTGATAATAATAAGAGTAATGAGTATAGTAATTGTAGTTCTGTCGATCATTTAAGCATAATATGGCTAATAATATGAGTTAGATTGATAATAATAAGAGTAATGAGTATAGTAATTGTAGTTCTATCGATCATATCTGCATAATATGGTTAATAATAAGAGTTAGATTGATAATAATAAGAGTAATGAGTATAGTATTTGTCGTTCTATCGATCATATAAGCATAATATGGCTAATAATATGAGTTAGATTCATAATAATAAGAGTAATAAGTATAGTAATTGCCGTTCTATCGATCATATAAGCATAATATGGCTAATAATATGAGTTAGATTGATAATAATAAGAGTAATAAGAATAGTAATTGTCGTTATATCGATCATATAACCATAATATGGCTAATAGCATGAGTTAGATTGATAATAATAAGAGTAATGAGTATAGTAATTGTCGTTCTATCGATCATATCTGCATAATATGGTTAATAATATGAGTTAGATTGATAATAGTGAGTGTAATAAATATAGTAATTGTCGTTCTATCGCTCATGTAATCACAATATGGCTAATAAAATGAGTTAGATTGATAATAATAAGAGTAATAAGTATAGTAATTGTCGTTATATCGATCATATAACCATAATATGGCTAATAGCATGGGTTAGATTGATAATAATAAGAGTAATGAGTATAGTAATTGTCGTTCTATAGATCATATCTGCATAATATGGTTAATAATATGAGTTAGATTGATAATAGTGAGTGTAATAAATATAGTAATTGTCGTTCTATCGCTCATGTAATCACAATATGGCTAATAATATGAGTTTGATTGATAATAATAAGAGTAATAAGTATAGTAATTGTCGTTCTATCGATCATATAAGCATAATATGGCTAATAATATGAGTTAGATTGATAATAATAAGAGTAATAAGTATAGTAATTGTCGTTCTATCGATC